>NW_021941239.1:0-233466 GCF_902148845.1 Salarias fasciatus
GGAGTGGCAACAACCCCAAACACACAACTGTTGGGGTGGTGACTGTCTGTTTTGGGTGTTTTTGGGCTGATCCAAACACTTTGAGCTTCAAAGATGCAATCTGGAAGGGGATTCCAGATTCCAGATTCCAGATTCCAGATTCCAGATTGGGATTCCAGATTCCAGATTCCAGATTCCAGATTCCAGATTGGGATTCCAGATTCCAGATTCCAGATTCCAGATTCCAGATTGGGATTCCAGATTCGGTCAAGCAATGATAACTCCTCTCAGGAAGGAGCTAGATGGCTGGGATTAGCATCAAATGAAAGCTTAGGACCTCAGCAGTGTAATGGTTGCAGTGTCAAGTCTCAAGTCACTTCTTAAAAATCGATGTCATTTTCTGGAAGGGGATTCCAGATTTAGACATCAAATGACCGATTCTGGAATCTGCTATAACTCCTCTCAGGAAGGAGCTAGAGGCGTGGGACTGGCTTCAAATGAAAGCTGAGGGTCCTGTGAGTGTAATGGTGGTAGTTTCAAGTGTCTTACTTCAATGTTAAGGGTTTTATGGTCAACCCTATGTGTAACCCTAACTCGGTAACCCTACACCCTAACTGTAACCCTATACCCCAAAAAAGCAGGTAAGTTGTGATGACATCTCTCTGACCCCTAAAGAAAAACTTTGACGTTCACCACAATAAGCATGTTCCCCGTGGGATTTGATCCCACAAAAGCTGGGTTGAAAGCCATAGCATTAGACCACTCAGCCACTCAGTGCCATGAAAAGGTGTGTTTGGAACTTGTACTTATGTTTTAAACTTTGTGTTGATGAGGAGTCAAAGGTCATTTAACCCTAGTTCCCAAACAATTAGGGCTAGGGTTATGAAAGTTGGATATGTGTCTCACTGGGGGTGCCTGACAGGTGGGTTGTGGTGTCGTCTCTGTAACCCTAGCAGAAAAATTTGACCTCATGAATCACCCCATAATGTGTATGGTTGGACCCGTGGGGATTAGCCTTGGGTGTCCTGAGGGTCGGTTCGGTCAATTTCCACCATGAAATTTGGAACCCTTCGGGGACTGGCAACGAACCCGCACACGTGTCTCTTGGGGCAGTGACTGTCTGTTTTGGGTGTTTTTGGGCTGATCCAAACACCCTGAGCTTCAGAAACGCAATCTGGAAGGGGATTCCAGATTTCGTCATTCAATGACCAATTCTGGAATCCTCTGTAACTCCTCTCAGGAAGGAGGTAGAAGTGTGGGATTGGCTTCAAATGAAAGCTGAGGGCCTTATGAGTGTAACAGTGGTACTTTCAAGTGTCTAACTCCACGTTTAATTTCAATGACACTTTCTGGAAGGGGATTCCAGAATGTGTCATCCAATGACCGATTCTGGAATTCTCAACCCTAACTCCTCTCAGGAAGGAGCTAGAGGGCTGATATTAGCATCAAATGAAAGCTTAGGACCTCAGCAGTGCAATGGTTGCAGTGTCAAGTCTCAAGTCACTTCTTAAAAATCGATGTCATTTTCTGGAAGGGGATTCCAGATTTAGACATCAAATGACCGATTCTGGAATCTGCTATAACTCCTCTCAGGAAGGAGCTGGATGGCTGGGATTAGCATCAAATGAAAGCTGAGGGCCCTACGAGTGTAATGGTGGTAGTTTCAAGTGTCTTACTTCAATGTTAAGGGTTTTATGGTCAACCCTATGTGTAACCCTAACTCGGTAACCCTACTCCCTAACTGTAACCCTAACAATCCCAAACAATGAGGGCTAGGGTTATGAAAGTTTGATATGTGTCTCCCTCGGGGGTCCCTGACAGGTCTGTTGTGGTCTCGGTAAGATTCGGTCAAGCAATGATAACTCCTGTCAGGAAGGAGCTAGAAGGCTGAGATTGGCATCAAATGAAAGCTTAGGGCCTCAGCAATGCAATGGTTGTAGTTTCAAGTGTCTACCTGCACTTTTTAAAAATCGATGTCATTTTCTGGAAGGGGATTCCAGATTTAGACATCAAATGACACATTCTGGAATCTGCCTTAACTCCTCTCAGGAAGGAGCTAGAGGCGTGGGACTGGCTTCAAATGAAAGCTGAGGGCCCTACGAGTGTAATGGTGGTAGTTTCAAGTGTCTAACTCCACGTTTAATTTCAATTACACTTTCTGGAAGGGGATTCCAGAATGTGTCATCCAATGACTGATTCTGGAATTCTCAACCCTAACTCCTCTCAGGAAGGAGCTAGAGGGCTGGGATTAGCATCAAATGAAAGCTTAGGACCTCAGCAGTGCAATGGTTGCAGTGTCAAGTCTCAAGTCACTTCTTAAAAATCGATGTCATTTTCTGGAAGGGGATTCCAGATTTAGACATCAAATGACCGATTCTGGAATCTGCTATAACTCCTCTCAGGAAGGAGCTAGATGGCTGGGATTAGCATCAAATGAAAGCTGAGGGCCCTACGAGTGTAATGGTGGTAGTTTCAAGTGTCTTACTTCAATGTTAAGGGTTTTATGGTCAACCCTATGTGTAACCCTAACTCGGTAACCCTACTCCCTAACTGTAACCCTAACAATCCCAAACAATGAGGGCTAGGGTTATGAAAGTTTGATATGTGTCTCCCTCGGGGGTCCCTGACAGGTCTGTTGTGGTCTCGGTAAGATTCGGTCAAGCAATGATAACTCCTGTCAGGAAGGAGCTAGAAGGCTGAGATTGGCATCAAATGAAAGCTTAGGGCCTCAGCAATGCAATGGTTATAGTTTCAAGTGTCTACCTGCACTTTTTAAAAATCGATGTCATTTTCTGGAAGGGGATTCCAGATTTAGACATCAAATGACACATTCTGGAATCTGCCTTAACTCCTCTCAGGAAGGAGCAAGAGGCGTGGGACTGGCTTCAAATGAAAGCTGAGGGTCCTGTGAGTGTAATGGTGGTAGTTTCAAGTGTCTAACTTCAATGTTAAGGGTTATATGGTCAAGCCTATGTGTAACCCTAACTCGGTAACCCTACACCCTAACTGTAACCCTATACCCAAAAAAGCAGGTATGTTGTGATGACATCTCTCTGACCCCTAAAGAAAAACTTTGACGTTCACCACAATAAGCATGTTCCCTGTGGGATTTGATCCCACAAAAGTTGGGTTGAAAGCCATAGCATAAGACCACTCAGCCACTCAGTGCCATGAATTTTCCGCGTTTGGAACTTGTACTTATTTTTTAAGCTTTGTGTGGAGGGGGGCTGGGATAATGACCCTCCTAACCCTTGGGGTCAGAGGTCATTTAACCCTAGTTTCCAAACAATTAGGGCTAGGGTTATGAAAGGTGGCTGTCGGTTTTGGGTGTTTTTGGGTGTTTTTGGGCTGATCCAAACACTTTGGGTTTCAATGTCTCTTTCTGGAATGCAATGCCAGCTTGCTTCATTCTGGTGACAATCTCTAACTTTGTCCAGGAAGGCCCTAGAAGTGTGGGATTGGCATCAAATGAAAGCTTAGGGCCTTGGCAGTACAATGGTAGTGGTTTCAAGTGTCTAACTTAAATGGTAAGGGGTCTTTGGTCAACCCTATTTGCAACCCTAAGCCCTAAGCCTTGACCCTAACTCCAGTCAGGGTTTTTATTGGCTTCCAATGACAGCTTAGGGCCTTAAGAGTGTAATGGTGTTCCTTTCAGGTGTGTACCTGCACTTTTTAAAAAACGATGTCACATTCTGGAAGGGGATTCCAGATTTAGTCATCCAATGTCAGATTCTGGAATCTGAAAGGTTAGGCTAAGTTAGTTTAATAAAACACTTTGCCTCAGTAACACTAAGTCTCCACTGCTCAAGATGCACCACAATAAGCATGTCCCCCGTGGGGTTTGATCCCACAACCTACTGGTTGCAAGCCATAGCATTAGACCACTCGGCCACTCAGTGCTATGAATTTTTCGCGTTTGGAACTTGTAATTATTTTTTAAGCTTTGTGTGGAGGGGGGCTGGGATAATGACCCTCCTAGCCCGAGGGGTTAGAGGTAATCTAACCCTAGTTTGCTGACTATTAGGGTTACGGTGATGAAAAATTGATATGTGTCTCCCTGGGGGGTGCCTGACAGGTGTGTTGTGGTGTCATTTCTCTAACCCTAGCAGAAAAATTTGACCTCATGAATCAGCGTATAATCTACATGGTTGGATTGGGAGGCTGATGCCCCACTGAGTCTGGGGGATTTGCAAGCTCTCCCAGGGGTCAAAATTTAAACGTTGACCGATCGACACGAGGCTCACGTATGTTCATCGGGGGTGCCAGGACATCCACTGTGAGAAGTTTCAGCCCTGTGCGACCCTCCTGACCCTATCGGTCAAAGGTCAACGGGGTGACCTTTCCCATAAGGCCTTGAGCCAGGGAGCTGAGATTCGGTGTCATGCATCGGGGCTGGCAGCACATCCACGGTGTGCGATCTCAGCCCTCTAGGCCACCCGGAAGTCTTTCAGGAGAGCTGAAGGCACTCGTTTTCAAAAACGCCTTAACCGAACATATTTTGTGCGCCATTTTTGAAATACTCGAGCAAACGAGCTCAAAGTGGCATCAAAATGACCGTCTCTACACCCCGCTGATGTGTGCCGACAGTGGTGGTTGTAGCTGAAACGGAAATACCCGAAAAAAGCACGTTTCTGTATTTCGCCATTTCACATTTTTATTTTTTAAAAATCAACGGTGATAGCTAGGGGGCTGAGACTTTCAGGATTTCCTCGGGGTCCCATCCCACACCTGTGGTAAAATTTTCAGCCCTCCGGGACATGTAGAAGTATGTGAAATAGGCAAATGCTAACGTTTTGTGGCTAAAATAGGAGCTAATTTCGCTATTTACATTAATAGCTCCCAAACGATGATAGCTAGCCGGCTCAAACTCGCACACAAGGTGTGTGGTGACCTTAGGCACCCACCGATATGGGGCAGCCCCGCCCACCGCGTAGAATTACTGCACAAAGTGGGCGGGAGCTGAAATTAGCCGTTAGCTGCTAACCCTAACTTCCAGCTTGAATAACTCTTAAACGATTAGGGTTAGGAGGATGGGGGTTGGAGGCATGACTCCTGGGGGGGTCCCTGATGGATGTGTGGAAGGGGATCCCTCCAGCGCATAAGGAAGCCGCGTGGTTGTTGCATTTAGCATTAGCCACCGCTAACGACTTCGGAGTTGAATAACTCTGGAAGGGGAGGGGCTAGGAGGGTGTGGCTTTAACAGCTGACTCCCTGGGGGGTCCCTGACCGGTATGTAGGACCTCATCCCTCTGCTGCCCTCCTAGCCCCGCCCAATGACCTTTTACCTCAGGAGCGCATTTAATTGAATAACTCAGGAAGGGGAGGGGCTAGGAGGGTGTGGCTTGAACAGTTGACTTCCAGTGGGGTCCCCGACAGTTGTGTGCGATGGCATCCCGATCGGACCTTTGGATCTCCTTCAAATCATGTTTTTTCACTTTTTTCAGCGAAATCTCATTTCAGAGAGGATTGGGAGGCTGATGGCATAGTAACCCTAGAGGATCTGTAGTCTGTCATAGGGGGTGAAAATTAACGCTTTGCCCGATTGGCACGAAACTCGGGGAGCTTCATCGGGGGTGCTGGGAGAGCCGCTGTGTGGATTTTCAGCCCTCTGGGACCATCTTGACCCTAGGGGTCAAAGGTCATCTAACCCTAGATCGCAGACCATTAGGGCTAGGGTTATGAAAGTTGGATATGTGTCTCACTGGGGGGTGCCTGACAGGTGTGTTGTGGTGTCATTTCTGTAACCCTAGCAGAAAAATTTGACCTCATGAATCAGCACATAATCTATATGGTTGGATCCGTGGGGATGAGCCTTGGGTGTCCTGAGGGTCGGTTGGGTCAATTTCCACCATGAAATTTGGGACCCTCGGGGACCGGCAGGACCCCCGCACACATACCTCATGTGAGGTCAGGGATCCCCTCATCACTCTAAGGGTGAAACTCAGAGGGTGAAAACAACGCATTGAGCTAGAGACAAAAAAACGCTAGATCCTGCATCGGGGCTTCCAGGGCATCCATCCTGTGAAGTTTCAGCTCTCTAGAATACTTTTTTCCAAAAAAATCCATCCGTTTTCACTTGCCCTGCAGAAGGCCCGAAATAAAGCCTGAATCATAGCAAAATCCCTCAACGCTTTGACCGATCGGCACGATACTCGGGAACCTGCATCGGGGGAGCCAGGGTATCCATTGTGAGAAGTTTCAGCCCTGTGCGACCCTCCTGACCCTATCGGTCAAAGGTCAACGGGGTGACCTTTCCCATAAGGCCTTGAGCCAGGGAGCTCAAATTCGGGGTCATGCATCGGGGCTGGCAGCACATCCAATCTGTGCGATTTCAGCCCTCTAGGCCACCCGGAAGTCTTTCTGGAGAGCTGAACGCACTCGTTTTCAAAAACGCCTTAACCGAACATATTTTGTGCGCCATTTTTGAAATACTTGAGCAAACGAGGTCAAAGTGGCATCAAAATGACCGTCTCTAGACCCCGCTGATGTGTGCCGGCTGCGGTGGTTGTAGCTGAAACGGAAATACCCGAAAAAAGCTACTTTCTGCATTTCGCGTTTTCACGTTTTTATTTTTTAAAAATCAACGGTAATAGCTGGAGGGCTGAGACTTTCAGGGTTGCCTCGGGGTCCCCTTCTGCACCTGTGGTAAAATTTTCAGCCTCCCGGGACATGTAGAAGTATGTTAAATAGGCAAATGCTAACGTTTTGCGGCTAAAAAACGAGCTAATTTAGCTATTTTCGTTAATAGCTCCCAAACGGTGATAGCTAGCCGGCTCAAACTCGCACACAGGGTGCGTGGTGACCTTAGGCACCCTTTGATATGGGGCAGCCCCGCCCACCGCGTAGAATTACTGCGCAAATTGAGAAGGAGCTTAAATTAGCCGTTAGCTGCTAACCCTAACTTTGAGCTTTAATAACTCCTAAACGATTAGGGTTAGGAGGATGGGATTTGGATGCATGACTCCCGGGAGGGTCCCTGATGGGTGTGTAAAAGGATATCCCTCCAGCGCGTGCACAAGCCGCGTGGTTAACGCGTTTAGCATTAGCCGCCGCTAACGACTTTGGAGTTGAATAACTCTGGAAGGGGAGGGGCTAGGAGGGTGTGGCTTTGTCAGGTGACCCCCAGGGGGGTCCCTGACCTGTTTGTGGAAGGTCATCCCTCTGCTGCCCTCCTAGCCCCGCCCAGTGACCTTTAACCTCCAGAGCGCGTTTAATTGAATAACTCTGGAAGGGGAGGGGCTAGGAGGGTGTGGCTTTGACAGGTGAGGCCCAGGGGGGTCCCCGACACCTGTGTGGAATGGCATCCCGATCGGACCTTTGGATCTCCTTCAAATCGTGTTTTTTCAATTTTTTCAACGAAATCACATCCGAGAGCAGATTGAGAGGCTGAGGGCATACTGACTCTAGAGGATCTGAAGCTCTCCCAGGGGGTGAAAATTAACGAATTGACCGATTGGCACCAAACTCGGGGAGGTTGATCGGGGGGGCCAGGCCTTCCGCTGTGTGAAGTTTCAGCCCTCTGGGACCAACTTGACCCTAGGGGTCAAAGGTCATCGAGCCCTAGTTCGCAAACAATTAGGGTTAGGGTTATGCAAATTTGATATGCGTCTCCCCGGGGGGTCCCTGACAGGTCTGTTGAGGTTTCATATCTCTAACCCTAGCGTAAAAATTTGACCTCACGAATCAGCGCATAGTCTATATGGATGGATTGGGAGGCTGATGAGGAGCATTTTCAGCCCTCTGGGAACCTCGTAACCCTAGCGGTCAACGGTAATCTAACCCTAATTCCATCAACATTAGGGTTAGGGTTATGGGAGTTGGATATGTGTTGATACGCGATTAGCCTTGGGTGTCCTGAGGGTCGGTTCGGTCAATTTCCACCGTGAAATTTCGGACCTCTCGGGGACGGCAACAACCCCATACACGTATTTCTTGGGCTGCTGACTGTCTGTTTTGGGTGTTTTTGGGCTCATCCTAGCATGTGGAGCTAACATGGCTAAGGATTCCAGATTCGGTCAACCAATGACAGCTTCTGGAATCAGCTATAACTCAGCTCAGGAAGGAGCTACAGTGGTAAGATTGGTGTCAAATTAAAGCTTAGGACCTCAGCAATGCAATGGTGGTGGTTTCAAGTGTCTAAATGTAACTTTTCAAAAAACGATGTCACATTCTGGAAGGCAATTCCAGATTTCGTCAACCAATGACCAAATCTGGAATCAGCTATAACTTTGCCCGGGAAGGAGCTAGAGGGCTGGGATTGACTTCAGATGATAGCTGGGGGGTCCCTGACAGGTGTGTTGTGATGTCATCTCTCTACCCCCTGGATAAAAATTTGACCTCATGAATCAGCCCATAGTCTATGTGGTTGATCGGTGGGGATGAGCCTTGGGTGTCCTGAGGGTCAGTTTTGTCAATTTCCACCATGAAATTTGGGACCCCTCGGGGACTGGCAACGACCCCGCACACGTGTCTCTCGGGGCGGTGACTGTCTGTTTTGGGTGTTTTGGGGCTGATCCAAACACTTTGAGCTTCAAAGACCCAATCTGGAAGTGGATTCCAGATTCCAGATTGGGATTCCAGATTCCAGATTCCAGATTCCAGATTCCAGATTCGGTCAAGCAATGATAACTCCGCCCAGGAAGGAGCTAGAGGACTGGGCTGGGCTTCAGATGACAGCTGAGGGCCTCAGCAGTGCAATGGTGGTGGTTTCACGTGTCTACCTGCAATCTTAAGGGTCAAAAACGCAATCTGGAAGGGGATTCCAGATTCGGTCAAGCAATGATAACTCCTCTCAGGAAGGAGCTAGAGGGCTGAGATTGGCATCAAATGAAAGCTTAGGGCCTCAGCAGTGCAATGGTTGTAGTTTCAAGTGTCTACCTGCACTTTTTAAAAATCGATGTCACATTCTGGAAGGGGATTCCAGATTAGGTCAACCAATGACCAAATCTGGAATCTGCTCTAACTCTGCCCAGGAAGTAGCTAGAGGACTGGGATTGGCTTCTACTGACAGCTGGGGAGGTCCCTGACAGGTGTGGTGGGGTGTCATCTCTCTACCCCCTGGATAAAAATTTGACCTCATGAATCAGCCCATAGTCTATGTGGTTGGATCGGTGGGGATGAGCCTTGGGTGTCCTGAGGGTCAGTCGGGTCAATTTCCACCATGAAATTTGGGACCCCTCGGGGACTGGCAACGACCCCGCACACGTGTCTCTCGGGGCGGTGACTGTCTGTTTTGGGTGTTTTTGGGCTGATCCAAACACTTTGAGCTTCAAAGACGCAATCTGGAAGGGGATTCCAGATTCCAGATTGGGATTCCAGATTCCAGATTCCAGATTCCAGATTCCAGGTTGGGATTCCAGATTCCAGATTCCAGATTCCAGATTCCAGGTTGGGATTCCAGATTCCAGATTCCAGATTCCAGATTGGAATGGGATTCCAGATGCGGTCAAGCAATGATAACTCCGCCCAGGAAGTAGCTAGAGGACTGGGATTGGCTTCCACTGACAGCTGGGGAGGTCCCTGACAGGTGTGGTGGGGTGTCATCTCTCCAGGACCTCTATAAATGTTTGACTTCACCAATCGGCCCCCGCTCTCTAGCGTTGATCCGGGCTGATGAGCTTTCTTTGTCCTCAGGGTCGGTCGGGTCAATTTCCAACGTGAAATTTTTGACCCCTCGGGGACCGGCGGGACCCCCACCCACGCGTTTGTGGGGGTGTGACTGTCTGTTTTGTGTGTTTTGGGGCTCGTCCCAACATTTTTGGCATTTCGGGTGAAAATCCCACATGGCCGGGTTCTCTGATTTATTTAGAGTCATTTTGGTGAAAAACATGGGTTAGCCACTTGAAAACTGAATTTTAAAATGGTTTTCTAACTTTTGATGGCTCTCTAGCGCTCAAAACATAGTGGTCAAAATCCGGAATTGAGATTCCGGAATTGAAAAAACCGGAAACGGAATTTGCAGTTCTGGATTCCAGATTCCAGATTCCAGATTCCAGAATTGCAAATTCCGGATCCGGATTCTTCCGTTCTGGAATTCCAGATTCCTATCAAATCGACGGTGTCCCCTAACCCTAACCCTAACCCTAACCCTAATTAGGGGATTCCAGGTCTTGTTCTGAGGGTCTCTGAGCGACGGGAGTAGGACCGTTGGAATCGCCTCGGCGAGCTCTACAACATATCTGGCATTGCCATTTTATACCCGGAAAGTGTATGTGGCATTTATTTCCCTAACCATGGGTCCTAGACAAAAACAGGACGTCTAGGTGAATTCGGGGGATTTTTTACAGTCCGGTGATGTGTCTTTTGACTCTCTAGCACCTATTTTTTTTTGTTGCAGTACCACCATTTTACCACTAGGGGGAGCAATTTGTCTGTCGTTTTCTGGAATATAGTTCCACAATTGGTTCAATCTACCACTGTGAGCCGTAGGAACATGCTAGAGAGCTGGGAGTTGGTTTAAACTGCTGTTAGGGGACTCGGGCTCCCTTGGCCACCGTTTCTGAGTGCCTAGGACCTTTCTACCAAAGATTCCAGAACTGAAGATTCCGTTTCCAGAACTGAAGATTCCGTTTCCGGAACTGAAGATTCCGTTTCCGGAACTGAACATTCTGAAAACGAGCTCCAACTCCGCTCAGGAAGGACCGAGAGCTCTGGCAATGACTTCAAATGAAAGCTGAGGGCCTCAGCAGTGCAATGGAAGTGGTTTCAAGTGTCCAACTACAACACTGTAGATTTTGAATAGGGATTCCAGATTGGTCAAGCCTTGACCGATTCTGGAAGGTGCTGTAACTGAGCTCAGGAAAGAGCTAGAGGTGTGGGATTTACTTCAAATGAAAGCTGGGGGGGTCCCTGACAGGTGTGGTATGATGTCATCTCTGTAAACCTGCATAAAAATTTCACCTCATGAATCAGCCCATAGACTGTATGGTGTGATACAGGGGGATGAGCCTTATGTGTCCTGAGGGTCAGTTGGGTCAATTTCCACCATGAATTTTGCGACCCCTTGGGGAGTGGCAACAACCCCAAACACACAACTGTTGGGGTGGTGACTGTCTGTTTTGGGTGTTTTTGGGCTGATCCAAACACTTTGAGCTTCAAAGATGCAATCTGGAAGGGGATTCCAGATTCCAGATTCCAGATTCCAGATTCCAGATTGGGATTCCAGATTCCAGATTCCAGATTCCAGATTCCAGATTGGGATTCCAGATTCCAGATTCCAGATTCCAGATTGGGATTCCAGATTCGGTCAAGCAATGATAACTCCTCTCAGGAAGGAGCTAGATGGCTGGGATTAGAATCAAATGAAAGCTTAGGACCTCAGCAGTGTAATGGTTGCAGTGTCAAGTCTCAAGTCACTTCTTAAAAATCGATGTCATTTTCTGGAAGGGGATTCCAGATTTAGACATCAAATGACCGATTCTGGAATCTGCTATAACTCCTCTCAGGAAGGAGCTAGATGCGTGGGACTGGCTTCAAATGAAAGCTGAGGGTCCTGTGAGTGTAATGGTGGTAGTTTCAAGTGTCTTACTTCAATGTTAAGGGTTTTATGGTCAACCCTATGTGTAACCCTAACTCAGTAACCCTACTCCCTAACTGTAACCCTAACAATCCCAAACAATGAGGGCTAGGGTTATGAAAGTTTGATATGTGTCTCCCTCGGGGGTCCCTGACAGGTGGGTTGTGGTGTCGTCTCTGTAACCCTAGCAGAAAAATTTGACCTCATGAATCACCCGATAATGTATATGGTTGCATCCGTGGGGATGAGCCTTGGGTGTCCTGAGGGTCGGTTCGGTCAATTTCCACCATGAAATTTGGAACACTTCGTGTACTGGCAACGACCCCGCACACGTGTCTCTTGGGGCAGTGACTGTCTGTTTTGGGTGTTTTTGGGCTGATCCAAACACCCTGAGCTTCAGAAACGCAATCTGGAAGGGGATTCCAGATTTCGTCATTCAATGACCAATTCTGGAATCCTCTGTAACTCCTCTCAGGAAGGAGGTAGAAGTGTGGGATTGGCTTCAAATGAAAGCTGAGGGCCTTGCAAGTGTAACGGTGGTACTTTCAAGTGTCTAACTCCACGTTTAAGTTTCAATGACACTTTCTGGAAGGGGATTCCAGAATGTGTCATCCAATGACCGATTCTGGAATCCTCTGCTATAACTCCTCTCAGGAAGGAGCTAGAGGGCTGGGATTAGCATCAAGTGAAAGCTTAGGACCTCAGCAGTGCAATGGTTGCAGTGTCAAGTCTCAAGTCACTTCTTAAAAATCAATGTCATTTTCTGGAAGGGGATTCCAGATTTAGAGATCAAATGACCGATTCTGGAATCTGCTATAACTCCTCTCAGGAAGGAGCTAGAGGGCTGGGATTAGCATCAAATGAAAGCTTAGGACCTCAGCAGTGTAATGGTTGCAGTGTCAAGTCTCAAGTCACTTTTTAAAAATCGATGTCATTTTCTGGAAGGGGATTCCAGATTTAGACATCAAATGACCGATTCTGGAATCTGCTATAACTCCTCTCAGGAAGGAGCTAGATGCGTGGGACTGGCTTCAAATGAAAGCTGAGGGCCCTCCGAGTGTAATGGTAGTAATTTCAAGTGTGTAACTTCAATGTTAAGGGTTTTATGGTCAACCCTATGTGTAACCCTAACTCGGTAACCCTACTCCCTAACTGTAACCCTAACAATCCCAAACAATGAGGGCTAGGGTTATGAAAGTTTGATATGTGTCTCCCTCGGGGGTCCCTGACAGGTGGGTTGTGGTGTCGTCTCTGTAACCCTAGCAGAAAAATTTGACCTCATGAATCACCCCATAATGTATATGGTTGGACCCGTGGGGATGAGCCTTGGGTGTCCTGAGGGTCGGTTCGGTCAATTTCCACCATGAAATGTGGAACCCTTCGGGGACTGGCAACAACCCCGCACACGTGTCTCTTGGGGCAGTGACTGTCTGTTTTGGGTGTTTTTGGGCTGATCCAAACACCCTGAGCTTCAGAAACGCAATCTGGAAGGGGATTCCAGATTTCGTCATTCAATGACCAATTCTGGAATCCTCTGTAACTCCTCTCAGGAAGGAGGTAGAAGTGTGGGCTTGGCTTCAAATGAAAGCTGAGGGCCTTGCGAGTGTAACGGTGGTACTTTCAAGTGTCTAACTCCACGTTTAAGTTTCAATGACACTTTCTGGAAGGGGATTCCAGAATGTGTCATCCAATGACCGATTCTGGAATTCTCAACCCTAACTCCTCTCAGGAAGGAGCTAGAGGGCTGGGATTAGCATCAAATGAAAGCTTAGGACCTCAGCAGTGTAATGGTTGCAGTGTCAAGTCTCAAGTCACTTTTTAAAAATCGATGTCATTTTCTGGAAGGGGATTCCAGATTTAGACATCAAATGACCGATTCTGGAATCTGCTATAACTCCTCTCAGGAAGGAGCTAGATGGCTGGGATTAGCATCAAATGAAAGCTTAGGACCTCAGCAGTGCAATGGTTGCAGTGTCAAGTCTCAAGTCACTTTTTAGAAATCGATGTCATTTTCTGGAAGGGGATTCCAGATTTAGACATCAAATGACACATTCTGGAATCTGCCTTAACTCCTCTCAGGAAGGAGCTAGAGGCGTGGGACTGGCTTCAAATGAAAGCTGAGGGCCCTCCGAGTGTAATGGTGGTAGTTTCAAGTGTCTAACTTAAATGTTAAGGGTTTTATGGTCAACCCTATGTGTAACCCTAACTCGGTAACCCTACTCCCTAACTGTAACCCTAACAATCCCAAACAATGAGGGCTAGGGTTATGAAAGTTTGATATGTGTCTCCCTCGGGGGTCCCTGACAGGTCTGTTGTGGTCTTGGTAAGATTCGGTCAAGTAATGATAACTCCTGTCAGGAAGGAGCTAGAAGGCTGAGATTGGCATCAAATGAAAGCTTAGGGCCTCAGCAATGCAATGGTTATAGTTTTAAGTGTCTACCTGCACTTTTTAAAAATCGATGTCATTTTCTGGAAGGGGATTCCAGATTTAGACATCAAATGACCGATTCTGGAATCTGCTATAACTCCTCTCAGGAAGGAGCTAGAGGGCTGGGATTAGCATCAAATGAAAGCTTAGGACCTGAGCAGTGCAATGGTTGTAGTTTCAAGTGTCTACCTGCACTTTTTAAAAATCGATGTCATTTTCTGGAAGGGGATTCCAGATTTAGACATCAAATGACACATTCTGGAATCTGCTATAACTCCTCTCAGGAAGGAGCAAGAGGCGTGGGACTGGCTTCAAATGAAAGCTGAGCGTCCTGTGAGTGTAATGGTGGTAGTTTCAAGTGTCTAACTTCAATGTTAAGGGTTATATGGTCAACCCTATGTGTAACCCTAACTCGGTAACCCTACACCCTAACTGTAACCCTATACTCAAAAAAGCAGGTATGTTGTGATGACATCTCTCTGACCCCTAAAGAAAAACTTTGACGTTCACCACAATAAGCATGTTCCCTGTGGGATTTGATCCCACAAAAGTTGGGTTGAAAGCCATAGCATAAGACCACTCAGCCACTCAGTGCCATGAATTTTTCGCGTTTGGAACTTGTACTTATTTTTTAAGCTTTGTGTGGAGGGGGGCTGGGATAATGACCCTCCTAACCCTTGGGGTCAGAGGTCATTTAACCCTAGTTTCCAAACAATTAGGGCTAGGGTTATGAAAGGTGGCTGTCGGTTTTGGGTGTTTTTGGGTGTTTTTGGGCTGATCCAAACACTTTGGGTTTCAATGTCTCTTTCTGGAATGCAATGCCAGCTTGCTTCATTCTGGTGACAATCTCTAACTTTGTCCAGGAAGGCCCTAGAAGTGTGGGATTGGCATCAAATGAAAGCTTAGGGCCTTGGCAGTACAATGGTAGTGGTTTCAAGTGTCTAACTTAAATGGTAAGGGGTCTTTGGTCAACCCTATTTGCAACCCTAAGCCCTAAGCCTTGACCCTAACTCCAGTCAGGGTTTTTATTGGCTTCCAATGACAGCTTAGGGCCTTAAGAGTGTAATGGTGTTCCTTTCAGGTGTGTACCTGCACTTTTTAAAAAACGATGTCACATTCTGGAAGGGGATTCCAGATTTAGTCATCCAATGTCAGATTCTGGAATCTGAAAGGTTAGGCTAAGTTAGTTTAATAAAACACTTTGCCTCAGTAACACTAAGTCTCCACTGCTCAAGATGCACCACAATAAGCATGTCCCCCGTGGGGTTTGATCCCACAACCTACTGGTTGCAAGCCATAGCATTAGACCACTCGGCCACTCAGTGCTATGAATTTTTCGCGTTTGGAACTTGTACTTATTTTTTAAGCTTTGTGTGGAGGGGGGCTGGGATAATGACCCTCCTAGCCCGAGGGGGTAGAGGTAATCTAACCCTAGTTTGCTGACTATTAGGGTTACGGTGATGAAAAATTGATATGTGTCTCCCTGGGGGGTGCCTGACAGGTGTGTTGTGGTGTCATTTCTCTAACCCTAGCAGAAAAATTTGACCTCATGAATCAGCGTATAATCTACATGGTTGGATTGGGAGGCTGATGCCCCACTGAGTCTGGGGGATTTGCAAGCTCTCCCAGGGGTCAAAATTAAACGTTGACCGATCGACACGAGGCTCACGTATGTTCATCGGGGGAGCCAGGGTATCCAGTGTGAGAAGTTTCAGCCCTGTGCGACCCTCCTGACCCTATCGGTCAAAGGTCAACGGGGTGACCTTTCCCATAAGGCCTTGAGCCAGGGAGCTGAGATTCGGTGTCATGCATCGGGGCTGGCAGCACATCCACGGTGTGCGATCTCAGCCCTCTAGGCCACCCGGAAGTCTTTCAGGAGAGCTGAAGGCACTCGTTTTCAAAAACGCCTTAACCGAACATATTTTGTGCGCCATTTTTGAAATACTTGAGCAAACGAGCTCAAAGTGGCATCAAAATGACCGTCTCTACACCCCGCTGATGTGTGCCGACAGTGGTGGTTGTAGCTGAAACGGAAATACCCGAAAAAAGCACGTTTCTGTATTTCGCCGTTTCACGTTTTTATTTTTTAAAAATCAACGGTGATAGCCAGGGGGCTGAGACTTTCAGGGTGTCCTCGGGGTCCCATCCCACACCTGTGATAAAATTTTCAGCCCTCCGGGACATGTAGAAGTATGTGAAATAGGCAAATGCTAACGTTTTGTGGCTAAAATAGGAGCTAATTTCGCTATTTACATTAATAGCTCCCAAACGATGACAGCTAGCCGGCTCAAACTCGCACACAGAGTGTGTGGTGACCTTAGGCACCCATCGATATGGGGCAGCCCCGCCCACCGCGTGGAATTACTGCACAAAGTGGGCGGGAGCTGAAATTAGCCGTTAGCTGCTAACTCTAACTTCCAGCTTGAATAACTCCTAAACGATTAGGGTTAGGAGGATGGGGGTTGGAGGCATGACTCCCGGGGGGGTCCCTGATGGATGTGTGGAAGGGGATCCCTCCCGCGCGTGTGGAAGCCGCGTGGTTGTTGCATTTAGCATTAGCCGCCGCTAACGACTTTGGAGTTGAATAACTCTGGAAGGGGAGGGGCTAGGAGGGTGTGGCTTTAACAGCTGACTCCCTGGGGGGTCCCTGACCTGTATGTAGGACCTCATCCCTCTGCTGCCCTCCTAGCCCCGCCCAATGACCTTTAACCTCAGGAGCGCGTTTAATTGAATAACTCAGGAAGGGGAGGGGCTAGGAGGGTGTGGCTTGAACAGTGGACTTCCAGTGGGGTCCCCGACACTTGTGTACGATGGCATCCCGATCGGACCTTTGGATCTCCTTCAAATCATGTTTTTTCACTTTTTTCAGCGAAATCTCATTTCAGAGAGGATTGGGAGGCTGATGGCATAGTAACCCTAGAGGATCTGTAGTCTGTCATAGGGGGTGAAAATTAACGCTTTGCCCGATTGGCACGAAACTCGGGGAGGTTCATCGGGGGTGCTGGGAGAGCCGTTGTGTGGATTTTCAGCCCTCTGGGACCCTCCTAACCCTAGGGGTCAAAGGTCATCCAACCCTAGTTCGCCGACAATTAGGGCTAGGGTTATGAAAGTTGGATATGTGTCTCACTGGGGGGTGCCTGACAGGTGTGTTGTGGTGTCATTTCTGTAACCCTAGCAGAAAAATTTGACCTCATGAATCAGCACATAATCTATATGGTTGCATCCGTGGGGATGAGCCCTGGGTGTCCTGAGGGTCGGTTGGGTCAATTTCCACCATGAAATTTGGGACCCTCGGAGACCGGCAGGACCCCCGCACACATACCTCATGTGAGGTCAGGGATCCCCTCATCACTCTAAGGGTGAAACTCAGAGGGTGAAAACAACGCATTTAGCTAGAGACAAAAAAACGCTAGATCCTGCATCGGGGCTTCCAGGGCATCCACCCTGTGAAGTTTCAGCTCTCTAGAATACTTTTTTCCAAAAAAATCCATCCGTTTTCACTTGCCCTGCAGAAGGCCCGAAATGAAGCCTGAATCATAGCAAAATCCCTCAACGCTTTGACCGATCGGCACGAAACTCGGGAACCTGCATCGGGGGAGCCAGGGTATCCATTGTGAGAAGTTTCAGCCCTGTGCGACCCTCCTGACCCTATCGGTCAAAGGTCAACGGGGTGACCTTTCCCATAATGCCTTGAGCCAGGGAGCTCAAATTCGGTGTCATGCATCGGGGCTGGCAGCACATCCAATCTGTGCGATTTCAGCCCTCTAGGCCACCCGGAAGTCTTTCGGGAGAGCTGAAGGCACTCGTTTTCAAAAACGCCTTAACCGAACATATTTTGTGCGCCATTTTTGAAATACTGGAGCAAACGAGCTCAAAGTGGCATCAAAATGACCGTCTCTACACCCCGCTGATGTGTGCCGACAGTGGTGGTTGTAGCTGAAACGGAAATACCCGAAAAAAGCTACTTTCTGCATTTCGCGTTTTCACGTTTTTATTTTTTAAAAATCAACGGTAATAGCTGGAGGGCTGAGACTTTCAGGGTCGCCTCGGGGTCCCCTTCTGCACCTGTGGTAAAATTTTCAGCCTCCCGGGACATGTAGAAGTATGTGAAATAGGCAAATGCTAACGTTTTGCGGCTAAAAAATGAGCTAATTTAGCTATTTTCGTTAATAGCTCCCAAACGGTGATAGCTAGCCGGCTCAAACTCGCACACAGGGTGCGTGGTGACCTTAGGCACCCTTTGATATGGGGCAGCCCCGCCCACCGCGTAGAATTACTGCGCAAATTGAGAAGGAGCTTAAATTAGCCGTTAGCTGCTAACCCTAACTTTGAGCTTTAATAACTCCTAAACGATTAGGGTTAGGAGGATGGGATTTGGATGCATGACTCCCGGGAGGGTCCCTGATGGGTGTGTAAAAGGATATCCCTCCAGCGCGTGCACAAGCCGCGTGGTTAACGCGTTTAGCATTAGCCGCCGCTAACGACTTCGGAGTTGAATAACTCTGGAAGGGGAGGGTCTAGGAGGGTGTGGCTTTGTCAGGTGACCCCCAGGGGGGTCCCTGACCTGTTTGTGGAAGGTCATCCCTCTGCTGCCCTCCTAGCCCCGCCCAGTGACCTTTAACCTCCAGAGTGCGTTTAATTGAATAACTCTGGAAGGGGAGGGGCTAGGAGGGTGTGGCTTTGACAGGTGAGACCCAGGGGGGTCCCCGACACCTGTGTGGAATGGCATCCCGATCGGACCTTTGGATCTCCTTCAAATCGTGTTTTTTCAATTTTTTCAACGAAATCTCATTTCAGAGAGGATTGGGAGGCTGATGGCATAGTAACCCTAGAGGATCTGTAGTCTGTCATAGGGGGTGAAAATTAACGAATTGACCGATTGGCACCAAACTCGGGGAGGTTGATCGGGGGGGCAAGGCCTTCCGCTGTGTGAAGTTTCAGCCCTCTGGGACCAACTTGACCCTAGGGGTCAAAGGTCATCGAGCCCTAGTTCGCAAACGATTAGGGTTAGGGTTATGCAAATTTGATATGCGTCTCCCCGGGGGGTCCCTGACAGGTCTGTTGAGGTTTCATATCTCTAACCCTAGCGTAAAAATTTGACCTCACGAATCAGCGCATAGTCTATATGGATGGATTGGGAGGCTGATGAGGAGCATTTTCAGCCCTCTGGGAACCTCGTAACCCTAGCGGTCAACGGTAATCTAACCCTAATTCCATCAACATTAGGGTTAGGGTTATGGGAGTTGGATATGTGTTGATACGCGATGAGCCTTGGGTGTCCTGAGGGTCGGTTCGGTCAATTTCCACTGTGAAATTTCGGACCTCTCGGGGACCGGCAACAACCCCATACACGTATTTCTTGGGCTGCTGACTGTCTGTTTTGCGTGTTTTTGGGCTCATCCTAGCATGTGGAGCTAACATGGCTAAGGATTCCAGATTCGGTCAACCAATGACCGCTTCTGGAATCAGCTATAACTCAGCTCAGGAAGGAGCTACAGTGGTAAGATTGGTGTCAAATTAAAGCTTAGGACCTCAGCAATGCAATGGTGGTGGTTTCAAGTGTCTAAATGCAACTTTTTAAAAAACGATGTCACATTCTGGAAGGCAATTCCAGATTTCGTCAACCAATGACCAAATCTGGAATCAGCTATAACTTTGCCCGGGAAGGAGCTAGAGGGCTGGGATTGACTTCAGATGATAGCTGAGAGCCTCAGCAGTGCAATGGTGGTGGTTTCAAGTGTTTAACTCCACATTTAAGGGTCAAGGACTTATTCTGGAAGGGGATTCCAGATTTGGTCAACCAATGACCGCTTCTGGAATCTGCTCTAACTCGGCCCAGGAAAGAGCTGGAGGGCTGGGAGTGACATCAGATGACAGCTGGAGGGTCCCTGACAGGTGTGTTGTGATGTCATCTCTCTACACCATGAATAAAAATTTGACCTCATGAATCAGCCCATAGTCTATGTGGTTGGATCGGTGGGGATGAGCCTTGGGTGTCCTGAGGGTCAGTTTTGTCAATTTCCACCATGAAATTTTTGACCTCTCGGGGACCGGCAACAACCCCATACACGTATTTCTTGGGCTGGTGACTGTCTGTTTTGGGTGTTTTTGGGCTGATCCAGGCACTCAGAGCTTCCGAGACGCAATCTGGAAGGGGATTCCAGATTCCAGATTGGGATTCCAGATTCCAGATTCCAGATTCCAGATTCGGTCAAGCAATGATAACTCCGCCCAGGAAGGAGCTAGAGGACTGGGCTGGGCTTCAGATGACAGCTGAGGGCCTCAGCAGTGCAATGGTGGTGGTTTCACGTGTCTACCTGCAATCTTAAGGGTCAAAAACGCAATCTGGAAGGGGATTCCAGATTCGGTCAAGCAATGATAACTCCGCCCAGGAAGGAGCTAGAGGACTGGGCTGGACTTCAGATGACAGCTGAGGGCCTCAGCAGTGCAATGGTGATGGTTTCAAGTTTCTACCTGCACTTTTTAAAAACGATGTCACATTCTGGAAGGGGATTCCAGATTAGGTCAACCAAAGACCAAATCTGGAATCTGCTCTAACTCTGCCCAGGAAGTAGCTAGAGGACTGGGATTGGCTTCTACTGACAGCTGGGGAGGTCCCTGACAGGTGTGGTGGGGTGTCATCTCTCTACCCCCTGGATAAAAATTTGACCTCATGAATCAGCCCATAGTCTATGTGGTTGGATCGGTGGGGATGAGCCTTGGGTGTCCTGAAGGTCAGTCGGGTCAATTTCCACCATGAAATTTGGGACCCCTCGGGGACTGGCAACGACCCCGCACACGTGTCTCTCGGGGCGGTGACTGTCTGTTTTGGGTGTTTTTGGGCTGATCCAAACACTTTGAGCTTCAAAGATGCAATCTGGAAGGGGATTCCAGATTCCAGATTGGGATTCCAGATTCCAGATTCCAGATTCCACATTCCAGGTTGGGATTCCAGATTCCAGATTCCAGATTCCAGATTCCAGGTTGGGATTCCAGATTCCAGATTCCAGATTCCAGGTTGGGATTCCAGATTCCAGATTCCAGATTCCAGATTGGAATGGGATTCCAGATGCGGTCAAGCAATGATAACTCCGCCCAGGAAGTAGCTAGAGGACTGGGATTGGCTTCCACTGACAGCTGGGGAGGTCCCTGACAGGTGTGGTGGGGTGTCATCTCTCCAGGACCTCTAGAAATGTTTGACTTCACCAATCGGCCCCCGCTCTCTAGCGTTGATCCGGGCTGATGAGCTTTCTTTGTCCTCAGGGTCGGTCGGGTCAATTTCCAACGTGAAATTTTTGACCCCTCGGGGACCGGCGGGACCCCCACCCACGCGTTTGTGGGGGTGTGACTGTCTGTTTTGTGTGTTTTGGGGCTCGTCCCAACATTTTTGGCATTTCGGGTGAAAATCCCACATGGCCGGGTTCTCTGATTTATTTAGAGTCATTTTGGTGAAAAACATGGGTTAGCCACTTGAAAACTGAATTTTAAAATGGTTTTCTAACTTTTGATGGCTCTCTAGCGCTCAAAACATAGTGGTCAAAATCCGGAATTGAGATTCCGGAATTGAAAAAACCGGAAACGGAATTTTCAGTTCTGGATTCCAGATTCCAGATTCCAGATTCCACAATTGCAAATTCCGGATCCGGATTCTTCCGTTCTGGAATTCCAGATTCCTATCAAATCGACGGTGTCCCCTAACCCTAACCCTAACCCTACCTAACCCTAACCCTAACCCTAACCCTAACCCTAACCCTAACCTAACCCTAACCCTAACCCTAACTTCCAGAAACCCTAACCCTAACCCTACCACCCGGACCGGCTCGTCACCCTCTACGCATGGCTCAAGTCTCAAGTCTCTCACACTTAGGGTTACAAAGTTATTACACGAGCAGTTATTAACTGGGTTCTTAATGATCCCTATTACCTACTGGAAGCCCTAACACTTACATTGACTCCTATGGGGCTCCGGGAACATGACTCTGTAACTCAGCCAAACAAAGGCCCACAGTCCTGATTTTCACACCACGCACTCACAACCCTAGCCCTGACACAACCCTACTTCCAGAATGTCACATTGACCAACTTTGGACCCAAACTTCCAGAAACCCTAACCCTACCCCTACCACCCGGACCGGCTCGTCACCCTCTACGCATGGCTCAAGTCTCAAGTCTCTCACACTTAGGGTTACAAAGTTATTGGAGCTTGAGTCAATGACTCAGGACCCCATTTACCCCTATTACCTACTGGAAGCCCTAACACTTACATTGACTCCTATGGGGCTCCGGGAACATGACTCTGTAACTCAGCCAAACAAAGGCCCACAGTCCTGATTTTCACACCACGCACTCACAACCCTAGCCTTGACACAACCCTACTTCCAGAATGTCACATTGACCAACTTTTGACCAAAACTTACAGAAACCCTAACCCTAACCCTACCACCCGGACCGCCTCGTCACCCTCTACGCATGGCTCAAGTCTCAAGTCTCTCACACTTAGGGTTACAAAGTTATTACACGAGCAGTTATTAACTGGGTTCTTAATGATCCCTATTACCTAACCCTAACCCTAACCCTAACCCTAACCCTACCTAACCCTAACCCTAACCCTAACCCTAACCCTAACCCTGACCTAACCCTAACCCTAACCCTAACTTCCAGAAACCCTAACCCTAACCCTACCACCCGGACCGGCTCGTCACCCTCTACGCATGGCTCAAGTCTCAAGTCTCTCACACTTAGGGTTACAAAGTTATTACACGAGCAGTTATTAACTGGGTTCTTAATGATCCCTATTACCTACTGGAAGCCCTAACACTTACATTGACTCCTATGGGGCTCCGGGAACATGACTCTGTAACTCAGCCAAACAAAGGCCCACAGTCCTGATTTTCACACCACGCACTCACAACCCTAGCCCTGACACAACCCTACTTCCAGAATGTCACATTGACCAACTTTGGACCCAAACTTCCAGAAACCCTAACCCTACCCCTACCACCCGGACCGGCTCGTCACCCTCTACGCATGGCTCAAGTCTCAAGTCTCTCACACTTAGGGTTACAAAGTTATTGGAGCTTGAGTCAATGACTCAGGACCCCATTTACCCCTATTACCTACTGGAAGCCCTAACACTTACATTGACTCCTATGGGGCTCCGGGAACATGACTCTGTAACTCAGCCAAACAAAGGCCCACAGTCCTGATTTTCACACCACGCACTCACAACCCTAGCCTTGACACAACCCTACTTCCAGAATGTCACATTGACCAACTTTTGACCAAAACTTACAGAAACCCTAACCCTAACCCTACCACCCGGACCGCCTCGTCACCCTCTACGCATGGCTCAAGTCTCAAGTCTCTCACACTTAGGGTTACAAAGTTATTACACGAGCAGTTATTAACTGGGTTCTTAATGATCCCTATTACCTACTGGAAGCCCTAACACTTACATTGACTCCTATGGGGCTCCGGGAACATGACTCTGTAACTCAGCCAAACAAAGGCCCACAGTCCTGATTTTCACACCACGCACTCACAACCCTAGCCTTGACACAACCCTACTTCCAGAATGTCACATTGACCAACTTTTGACCAAAACTTCCAGAAACCCTAACCCTAACCCTACCACCCGGACCGGCTCGTCACCCTCTACGCATGGCTCAAGTCTCAAGTCTCTCACACTTAGGGTTACAAAGTTATTACACGAGCAGTTATTAACTGGGTTCTTAATGATCCCTATTACCTAGCCCTAACACTTACATTGACTCCTATGGGGCTCCGGGAACATGACTCTGTAACTCAGCCAAACAAAGGCCCACAGTCCTGATTTTCACACCACGCACTCACAACCCTAGCCTTGACACAACCCTACTTCCAGAATGTCACATTGACCAACTTTTGACCCAAACTTACAGAAACCCTAACCCTAACCCTACCACCCGGACCGGCTCGTCACCCTCTACGCATGGCTCAAGTCTCAAGTCTCTCACACTTAGGGTTACAAAGTTATTAAAAATCGCAGGCCTGCGATTACCACATTTACCCCTTAACCTTGACACAACCCTACTTCCAGAATGTCACATTGACCAACTTTTGACCAAAACTTCAAGAAACCCTAACCCTAACCCTACCACCCGGACCGGCTCGTCACCCTCTACGCATGGCTCAAGTCTCAAGTCTCTCACACTTAGGGTTACAAAGTTATTACACGAGCAGTTATTAACTGGGTTCTTAATGATCCCTATTACCTACTGGAAGCCCTAACACTTACATTGACTCCTATGGGGCTCCGGGAACATGACTCTGTAACTCAGCCAAACAAAGGCCCACAGTCCTGATTTTCACACCACGCACTCACAACCCTAGCCTTGACACAACCCTACTTCCAGAATGTCACATTGACCAACTTTTGACCAAAACTTCAAGAAACCCTAACCCTAACCCTACCACCCGGACCGGCTCGTCACCCTCTACGCATGGCTCAAGTCTCAAGTCTCTCACACTTAGGGTTACAAAGTTATTGGAGCTTGAGTCAATGACTCAGGACCCCATTTACCCCTATTACCTAACCCTACCACCCGGACCGGCTCGTCACCCTCTACGCATGGCTCAAGTCTCAAGTCTCTCACACTTAGGGTTACAAAGTTATTACACGAGCAGTTATTAACTGGGTTCTTAATGATCCCTATTACCTACTGGAAGCCCTAACACTTACATTGACTCCTATGGGGCTCCGGGAACATGACTCTGTAACTCAGCCAAACAAAGGCCCACAGTCCTGATTTTCACACCACGCACTCACAACCCTAGCCTTGACACAACCCTACTTCCAGAATGTCACATTGACCAACTTTTGACCCAAACTTACAGAAACCCTAACCCTAACCCTACCACCCGGACCGGCTCGTCACCCTCTACGCATGGCTCAAGTCTCAAGTCTCTCACACTTAGGGTTACAAAGTTATTAACAAAAGACTCACTTCAAAGTGCCTTTTTTTGGAATAACTCCTCCCCCTTACATCACAACAACATGGTTCACATATGTATGGATAGATCTCGTCCAGACCTATCCATAGATGTCTCAACCATTCATGTCAGTTGTTCCTATAAAAAGTCATTCAATCTCAAAGCAAAAAAGACTCACTTTGAGTGGTTTTTATCCCTATACCTAACCCTAACCCTAACCCTAACCTAACACTAACCCTAACCCTAACCCTAACCCTAATTAGGGGATTCCATATCTTGTTCTGAGGGTCTCTGAGCGACGGGAGTAGGACCGTTGGAATCGCCTCGGCGAGCTCTACAACATATCTGGCATTGCCATTTTATACCCGGAAAGTGTATGTGGCATTTATTTCCCTAACCATGGGTCCTAGACAAAAACAGGACGTCTAGGTGAATTCGGGGGATTTTTTACAGTCCGGTGATGTGTCTTTTGACTCTCTAGCACCTATTTTTTTTTGTTGCAGTACCACCATTTTACCACTAGGGGGAGCAATTTGTCTGTCGTTTTCTGGAATATAGTTCCACAATTGGTTCAATCTACCACTGTGAGCCGTAGGAACATGCTAGAGAGCTGGGAGTTGGTTTAAACTGCTGTTAGGGGACTCGGGCTCCCTTGGCCACCGTTTCTGAGTGCCTAGGACCTTTCTACCAAAGATTCCAGAACTGAAGATTCCGTTTCCAGAACTGAAGATTCCGTTTCCGGAACTGAAGATTCCGTTTCCGGAACTGAACATTCTGAAAACGAGCTCCAACTCCGCTCAGGAAGGACCGAGAGCTCTGGCAATGACTTCAAATGAAAGCTGAGGGCCTCAGCAGTGCAATGGAAGTGGTTTCAAGTGTCCAACTACAACACTGTAGATTTTGAATAGGGATTCCAGATTGGTCAAGCCTTGACCGATTCTGGAAGGTGCTGTAACTGAGCTCAGGAAAGAGCTAGAGGTGTGGGATTTACTTCAAATGAAAGCTGGGGGGGTCCCTGACAGGTGTGGTATGATGTCATCTCTGTAAACCTGCATAAAAATTTCACCTCATGAATCAGCCCATAGACTGTATGGTGGGATACAGGGGGATGAGCCTTATGTGTCCTGAGGGTCAGTTGGGTCAATTTCCACCATGAATTTTGCGACCCCTTGGGGAGTGGCAACAACCCCAAACACACAACTGTTGGGGTGGTGACTGTCTGTTTTGGGTGTTTTTGGGCTGATCCAAACACTTTGAGCTTCAAAGATGCAATCTGGAAGGGGATTCCAGATTCCAGATTCCAGATTCCAGATTGGGATTCCAGATTCCAGATTCCAGATTCCAGATTCCAGATTGGGATTCCAGATTCCAGATTCCAGATTCCAGATTCCAGATTGGGATTCCAGATTCGGTCAAGCAATGATAACTCCTCTCAGGAAGGAGCTAGATGGCTGGGATTAGCATCAAATGAAAGCTTAGGACCTCAGCAGTGTAATGGTTGCAGTGTCAAGTCTCAAGTCACTTCTTAAAAATCAATGTCATTTTCTGGAAGGGGATTCCAGATTTAGACATCAAATGACCGATTCTGGAATCTGCTATAACTCCTCTCAGGAAGGAGCTAGAGGCGTGGGACTGGCTTCAAATGAAAGCTGAGGGTCCTGTGAGTGTAATGGTGGTAGTTTCAAGTGTCTTACTTCAATGTTAAGGGTTTTATGGTCAACCCTATGTGTAACCCTAACTCGGTAACCCTACTCCCTAACTGTAACCCTAACAATCTCAAACAATGAGGGCTAGGGTTATGAAAGTTTGATATGTGTCTCCCTCGGGGGTCCCTGACAGGTGGGTTGTGGTGTCGTCTCTGTAACCCTAGCAGAAAAATTTGACCTCATGAATCACCCCATAATGTATATGGTTGGACCCGTGGGGATGAGCCTTGGGTGTCCTGAGGGTCGGTTCGGTCAATTTCCACCATGAAATGTGGAACCCTTCGGGGACTGGCAACAACCCCGCACACGTGTCTCTTGGGGCAGTGACTGTCTGTTTTGGGTGTTTTTGGGCTGATCCAAACACCCTGAGCTTCAGAAACGCAATCTGGAAGGGGATTCCAGATTTCGTCATTCAATGACCAATTCTGGAATCCTCTGTAACTCCTCTCAGGAAGGAGGTAGAAGTGTGGGCTTGGCTTCAAATGAAAGCTGAGGGCCTTGCGAGTGTAACGGTGGTACTTTCAAGTGTCTAACTCCACGTTTAAGTTTCAATGACACTTTCTGGAAGGGGATTCCAGAATGTGTCATCCAATGACCGATTCTGGAATTCTCAACCCTAACTCCTCTCAGGAAGGAGCTAGAGGGCTGGGATTAGCATCAAATGAAAGCTTAGGACCTCAGCAGTGTAATGGTTGCAGTGTCAAGTCTCAAGTCACTTTTTAAAAATCGATGTCATTTTCTGGAAGGGGATTCCAGATTTAGACATCAAATGACCGATTCTGGAATCTGCTATAACTCCTCTCAGGAAGGAGCTAGATGGCTGGGATTGGCATCAAATGAAAGCTTAGGACCTCAGCAGTGCAATGGTTGCAGTGTCAAGTCTCAAGTCACTTTTTAAAAATCGATGTCATTTTCTGGAAGGGGATTCCAGATTTAGACATCAAATGACACATTCTGGAATCTGCCTTAACTCCTCTCAGAAAGGAGCTAGAGGCGTGGGACTGGCTTCAAATGAAAGCTGAGGGCCCTCCGAGTGTAATGGTGGTAATTTCAAGTGTCTAACTTGAATGTTAAGGGTTTTATGGTCAACCCTATGTGTAACCCTAACTCGGTAACCCTACTCCCTAACTAACCCTAACAATCTCAAACAATGAGGGCTAGGGTTATGAAAGTTTGATATGTGTCTCCCTCGGGGGTCCCTGACAGGTCTGTTGTGGTCTCGGTAAGATTCGGTCAAGCAATGATAACTCCTGTCAGGAAGGAGCTAGAAGGCTGAGATTGGCATCAAATGAAAGCTTAGGACCTCAGCAATGCAATGGTTATAGTTTCAAGTGTCTACCTGCACTTTTTAAAAATCGATGTCATTTTCTGGAAGGGGATTCCAGAATGTGTCATCCAATGACCGATTCTGGAATTCTCAACCCTAACTCCTCTCAGGAAGGAGCTAGAGGGCTGGGATTAGCATCAAATGAAAGCTTAGGGCCTCAGCAATGCAATGGTTGTAGTTTCAAGTGTCTACCTGCACTTTTTAAAAATCGATGTCATTTTCTGGAAGGGGATTCCAGATTTAGACATCAAATGACACATTCTGGAATCTGCTATAACTCCTCTCAGGAAGGAGCAAGAGGCGTGGGACTGGCTTCAAATGAAAGCTGAGGGTCCTGTGAGTGTAATGGTGGCAGTTTCAAGTGTCTAACTTGAATGTTAAGGGTTATATGGTCAACCCTATGTGTAACCCTAACTCGGTAACCCTACACCCTAACTGTAACCCTATACCCCAAAAAGCAGGTATGTTGTGATGACATCTCTCTGACCCCTAAAGAAAAACTTTGACGTTCACCACAATAAGCATGTTCCCTGTGGGATTTGATCCCACAAAAGTTGGGTTGAAAGCCATAGCATAAGACCACTCAGCCACTCAGTGCCATGAAAAGGAGCGTTTGGAACTTGTACTTATTTTTTAAGCTTTGTGTGGAGGGGGGTTGGAATAATGACCCTCCTAACCCTAGGGGTCAGTGGTCATTTAACCCTAGTTTCCTGACACTTAGGGCTAGGGTTATGAAAGGTGGCTGTCGGTTTTGGGTGTTTTTGGGTGTTTTTGGGCTGATCCAAACACTTTGGGTTTCAATGTCTCTTTCTGGAATGCAATGCCAGCTTGCTTCATTCTGGTGACAATCTCTAACTTTGTCCAGGAAGGCCCTAGAAGTGTGGGATTGGCATCAAATGAAAGCTTAGGGCCTTGGCAGTACAATGGTAGTGGTTTCAAGTGTCTAACTTAAATGGTAAGGGGTCTTTGGTCAACCCTATTTGCAACCCTAAGCCCTAAGCCTTGACCCTAACTCCAGTCAGGGTTTTTATTGGCTTCCAATGACAGCTTAGGGCCTTAAGAGTGTAATGATGTTCCTTTCAGGTGTGTACCTGCACTTTTTAAAAAACGATGTCACATTCTGGAAGGGGATTCCAGATTTAGTCATCCAATGTCAGATTCTGGAATCTGAAAGGTTAGGCTAAGTTAGTTTAATAAAACACTTTGCCTCAGTAACACTAAGTCTCCACTGCTCAAGATGCACCACAATAAGCATGTCCCCCGTGGGGTTTGATCCCACAACCTACTGGTTGCAAGCCATAGCATTAGACCACTCGGCCACTCAGTGCTATGAATTTTTCGCGTTTGGAACTTGTACTTATTTTTTAAGCTTTGTGTGGAGGGGGGCTGGGATAATGACCCTCCTAGCCCGAGGGGGTAGAGGTAATCTAACCCTAGTTTGCTGACTATTAGGGTTACGGTGATGAAAAATTGATATGTGTCTCCCTGGGGGGTGCCTGACAGGTGTGTTGTGGTGTCATTTCTCTAACCCTAGCAGAAAAATTTGACCTCATGAATCAGCGTATAATCTACATGGTTGGATTGGGAGGCTGATGCCCCACTGAGTCTGGGGGATTTGCAAGCTCTCCCAGGGGTCAAAATTAAACGTTGACCGATCGACACGAGGCTCACGTATGTTCATCGGGGGAGCCAGGGTATCCAGTGTGAGAAGTTTCAGCCCTGTGCGACCCTCCTGACCCTATCGGTCAAAGGTCAACGGGGTGACCTTTCCCATAAGGCCTTGAGCCAGGGAGCTCAAATTCGCTGTCATGCATCGGGGCTGGCAGCACATCCACGGTGTGCGATCTCAGCCCTCTAGGCCACCCGGAAGTCTTTCAGGAGAGCTGAAGGCACTCGTTTTCAAAAACGCCTTAACCGAACATATTTTGTGCGCCATTTTTGAAATACTTGAGCAAACGAGCTCAAAGTGGCATCAAAATGACCGTCTCTACACCCCGCTGATGTGTGCCGACAGTGGTGGTTGTAGCTGAAACGGAAATACCCGAAAAAAGCACGTTTCTGTATTTCGCCATTTCACGTTTTTATTTTTTAAAAATCAACGGTGATAGCCAGGGGGCTGAGACTTTCAGGGTGTCCTCGGGGTCCCATCCCACACCTGTGATAAAATTTTCAGCCCTCCGGGACATGTAGAAGTATGTGAAATAGGCAAATGCTAACGTTTTGTGGCTAAAATAGGAGCTAATTTCGCTATTTACATTAATAACTCCCAAACGATGACAGCTAGCCGGCTCAAACTCGCACACAAGGTGTGTGGTGACCTTAGGCACCCATCGATATGGGGCAGCCCCGCCCACCGCGTGGAATTACTGCACAAAGTGGGCGGGAGCAGAAATTAGCCGTTAGCTGCTAACCCTAACTTCCAGCTTGAATAACTCTTAAACGATTAGGGTTAGGAGGATGGGGGTTGGAGGCATGACTCCTGGGGGGTCCCTGATGGATGTGTGGAAGGGGATCCCTCCAGCGCATAAGGAAGCCGCGTGGTTGTTGCATTTAGCATTAGCCGCCGCTAACGACTTCGGAGTTGAATAACTCTGGAAGGGGAGGGGCTAGGAGGGTGTGGCTTTAACAGCTGACTCCCTGGGGGGTCCCTGACCTGTATGTAGGACCTCATCCCTCTGCTGCCCTCCTAGCCCCGCCCAATGACCTTTTACCTCAGGAGCGCGTTTAATTGAATAACTCCGGAAGGGGAGGGGCTAGGAGGGTGTGGCTTGAACAGTTGACTTCCAGTGGGGTCCCCGACACTTGTGTGCGATGGCATCCCGATCGGACCTTTGGATCTCCTTCAAATCATGTTTTTTCACTTTTTTCAGCGAAATCTCATTTCAGAGAGGATTGGGAGGCTGATGGCATAGTAACCCTAGAGGATCTGTAGTCTGTCATAGGGGGTGAAAATTAACGCTTTGCCCGATTGGCACGAAACTCGGGGAGGTTCATCGGGGGTGCTGGGAGAGCCGCTGTGTTGATTTTCAGCCCTCTGGGACCCTCCTAACCCTAGGGGTCAAAGGTCATCCAACCCTAGTTCGCCGACGATTAGGGTTACGGTTATGAAAATTTGGTATGTGTCTCCCTGGGGGGTGCCTGACAGGTGTGTTGTGGTGTCATTTCTGTAACCCTAGCAGAAAAATTTGACCTCATGAATCAGCACATAATCTATATGGTTGCATCCGTGGGGATGAGCCCTGGGTGTCCTGAGGGTCGGTTGGGTCAATTTCCACCATGAAATTTGGGACCCTCGGGGATCGGCAGGACCCCCGCACACATACCTCATGAGAGGTCAGGGATCCCCTCATCACTCTAAGGGTGAAACTCAGAGGGTGAAAACAACGCATTGAGCTAGAGACAAAAAAACGCTAGATCCTGCATCGGGGCTTCCAGGGCATCCACCCTGTGAAGTTTCAGCTCTCTAGAATACTTTTTTCCAAAAAAATCCATCCGTTTTCACTTGCCCTGCAGAAGGCCCGAAATGAAGCCTGAATCATAGCAAAATCCCTCAACGCTTTGACCGATCGGCACGAAACTCGGGAACCTGCATCGGGGGAGCCAGGGTATCCATTGTGAGAAGTTTCAGCCCTGTGCGACCCTCCTGACCCTATCGGTCAAAGGTCAACGGGGTGACCTTTCCCATAATGCCTTGAGCCAGGGAGCTCAAATTCGGTGTCATGCATCGGGGCTGGCAGCACATCCAATCTGTGCGATTTCAGCCCTCTAGGCCACCCGGAAGTCTTTCGGGAGAGCTGAAGGCACTCGTTTTCAAAAACGCCTTAACCGAACATATTTTGTGCGCCATTTTTGAAATACTGGAGCAAACGAGCTCAAAGTGGCATCAAAATGACCGTCTCTACACCCCGCTGATGTGTGCCGACAGCGGTGGTTGTAGCTGAAACGGAAATACCCGAAAAAAGCTACTTTCTGCATTTCGCGTTTTCACGTTTTTATTTTTTAAAAATCAACGGTAATAGCTGGAGGGCTGAGACTTTCAGGGTTGCCTCGGGGTCCCCTTCTGCACCTGTGGTAAAATTTTCAGCCTCCCGGGACATGTAGAAGTATGTTAAATAGGCAAATGCTAACGTTTTGCGGCTAAAAAACGAGCTAATTTAGCTATTTTCGTTAATAGCTCCCAAACGGTGATAGCTAGCCGGCTCAAACTCGCACACAGGGTGCGTGGTGACCTTAGGCACCCTTTGATATGGGGCAGCCCCGCCCACCGCGTAGAATTACTGCGCAAATTGAGAAGGAGCTTAAATTAGCCGTTAGCTGCTAACCCTAACTTTGAGCTTTAATAACTCCTAAACGATTAGGGTTAGGAGGATGGGATTTGGATGCATGACTCCCGGGAGGGTCCCTGATGGGTGTGTAAAAGGATATCCCTCCAGCGCGTGCACAAGCCGCGTGGTTAACGCGTTTAGCATTAGCCGCCGCTAACGACTTTGGAGTTGAATAACTCTGGAAGGGGAGGGGCTAGGAGGGTGTGGCTTTGTCAGGTGACCCCCAGGGGGGTCCCTGACCTGTTTGTGGAAGGTCATCCCTCTGCTGCCCTCCTAGCCCCGCCCAGTGACCTTTAACCTCCAGAGCGCGTTTAATTGAATAACTCTGGAAGGGGAGGGGCTAGGAGGGTGTGGCTTTGACAGGTGAGGCCCAGGGGGGTCCCCGACACCTGTGTGGAATGGCATCCCGATCGGACCTTTGGATCTCCTTCAAATCGTGTTTTTTCACTTTTTTCAGCGAAATCTCATTTCAGAGAGGATTGGGAGGCTGATGGCATAGTAACCCTAGAGGATCTGTAGTCTGTCATAGGGGGTGAAAATTAACGAATTGACCGATTGGCACCAAACCCGGGGAGGTTGATCGGGGGGGCCAGGCCTTCCGCTGTGTGAAGTTTCAGCCCTCTGGGACCAACTTGACCCTAGGGGTCAAAGGTCATCGAGCCCTAGTTTGCAAACGATTAGGGTTAGGGTTATGCAAATTTGATATGCGTCTCCCCGGGGGGTCCCTGACAGGTCTGTTGAGGTTTCATATCTCTAACCCTAGCGTAAAAATTTGACCTCACGAATCAGCGCATAGTCTATATGGATGGATTGGGAGGCTGATGAGGAGCATTTTCAGCCCTCTGGGAACCTCGTAACCCTAGCGGTCAACGGTAATCTAACCCTAATTCCATCAACATTAGGGTTAGGGTTATGGGAGTTGGATATGTGTTGATACGCGATGAGCCTTGGGTGTCCTGAGGGTCGGTTCGGTCAATTTCCACCGTGAAATTTCGGACCTCTCGGGGACCGGCAACAACCCCATACACGTATTTCTTGGGCTGCTGACTGTCTGTTTTGGGTGTTTTTGGGCTCATCCTAGCATGTGGAGCTAACATGGCTAAGGATTCCAGATTCGGTCAACCAATGACAGCTTCTGGAATCAGCTATAACTCAGCTCAGGAAGGAGCTACAGTGGTAAGATTGGTGTCAAATTAAAGCTTAGGACCTCAGCAATGCAATGGTGGTGGTTTCAAGTGTCTAAATGTAACTTTTCAAAAAACGATGTCACATTCTGGAAGGCAATTCCAGATTTCGTCAACCAATGACCAAATCTGGAATCAGCTATAACTTTGCCCGGGAAGGAGCTAGAGGGCTGGGATTGACTTCAGATGATAGCTGAGAGCCTCAGCAGTGCAATGGTGGTGGTTTCAAGTGTTTAACTCCACATTTAACGGTCAAGGACTTATTCTGGAAGGGGATTCCAGATTTGGTCAACCAATGACCAAATCTGGAATCTGCTCTAACTCGGCCCAGGAAAGAGCTGGAGGGCTGGGAGTGACATCAGATGACAGCTGGGGGGTCCCTGACAGGTGTGTTGTGATGTCATCTCTCTACCCCCTGGATAAAAATTTGACCTCATGAATCAGCCCATAGTCTATGTGGTTGATCGGTGGGGATGAGCCTTGGGTGTCCTGAGGGTCAGTTTTGTCAATTTCCACCATGAAATTTTTGACCTCTCGGGGACCGGCAACAACCCCATACACGTATTTCTTGGGCTGGTGACTGTCTGTTTTGGGTGTTTTTGGGCTGATCCAGGCACTCAGAGCTTCCGAGACGCAATCTGGAAGGGGATTCCAGATTCCAGATTGGGATTCCAGATTCCAGATTCCAGATTCCAGATTCGGTCAAGCAATGATAACTCCGCCCAGGAAGGAGCTAGAGGACTGGGCTGGGCTTCAGATGACAGCTGAGGGCCTCAGCAGTGCAATGGTGGTGGTTTCACGTGTCTACCTGCAATCTTAAGGGTCAAAAACGCAATCTGGAAGGGGATTCCAGATTCGGTCAAGCAATGATAACTCCTCTCAGGAAGGAGCTAGAGGGCTGAGATTGGCATCAAATGAAAGCTTAGGGCCTCAGCAGTGCAATGGTTGTAGTTTCAAGTGTCTACCTGCACTTTTTAAAAATCGATGTCACATTCTGGAAGGGGATTCCAGATTAGGTCAACCAATGACCAAATCTGGAATCTGCTCTAACTCTGCCCAGGAAGTAGCTAGAGGACTGGGATTGGCTTCTACTGACAGCTGGGGAGGTCCCTGACAGGTGTTGTGGGGTGTCATCTCTCTACCCCCTGGATAAAAATTTGACCTCATGAATCAGCCCATAGTCTATGTGGTTGGATCGGTGGGGATGAGCCTTGGGTGTCCTGAGGGTCAGTCGGGTCAATTTCCACCATGAAATTTGGGACCCCTCGGGGACTGGCAACGACCCCGCACACGTGTCTCTCGGGGCGGTGACTGTCTGTTTTGTGTGTTTTTGGGCTGATCCAAACACTTTGAGCTTCAAAGACGCAATCTGGAAGGGGATTCCAGATTCCAGATTGGGATTCCAGATTCCAGATTCCACATTCCAGATTCCAGGTTGGGATTCCAGATTCCAGATTCCAGATTCCAGATTGGAATGGGATTCCAGATGCGGTCAAGCAATGATAACTCCGCCCAGGAAGTAGCTAGAGGACTGGGATTGGCTTCCACTGACAGCTGGGGAGGTCCCTGACAGGTGTGGTGGGGTGTCATCTCTCCAGGACCTCTAGAAATGTTTGACTTCACCAATCGGCCCCCGCTCTCTAGCGTTGATCCGGGCTGATGAGCTTTCTTTGTCCTCAGGGTCGGTCGGGTCAATTTCCAACGTGAAATTTTTGACCCCTCGGGGACCGGCGGGACCCCCACCCACGCGTTTGTGGGGGTGTGACTGTCTGTTTTGTGTGTTTTGGGGCTCGTCCCAACATTTTTGGCATTTCGGGTGAAAATCCCACATGGCCGGGTTCTCTGATTTATTTAGAGTCATTTTGGTGAAAAACATGGGTTAGCCACTTGAAAACTGATTTTTAAAATGGTTTTCTAACTTTTGATGGCTCTCTAGCGCTCAAAACATAGTGGTCAAAATCCGGAATTGAGATTCCGGAATTGAAAAAACCGGAAACGGAATTTTCAGTTCTGGATTCCAGATTCCAGATTCCAGATTCCACAATTGCAAATTCCGGATCCGGATTCTTCCGTTCTGGAATTCCAGATTCCTATCAAATCGACGGTGTCCCCTAACCCTAACCCTGACCCTAACCCTAACCCTAACCCTAACCCTAACCCTAACCCTAACCCTAACCCTGGCTTTAACAGCTGACCCCCAGGGGGGTCCCTGACCTGTATGTAGGACCTCATCCCTCTGCTGCCCTCCTAGCCCCGCCCAATGACCTTTTACCTCAGGAGCGCGTTTAATTGAATAACTCAGGAAGGGGAGGGGCTAGGAGGGTGTGGCTTGAACAGTTGACTTCCAGTGGGGTCCCCGACAGTTGTGTGCGATGGCATCCCGATCGGACCTTTGGATCTCCTTCAAATCATGTTTTTTCACTTTTTTCAGCGAAATCTCATTTCAGAGAGGATTGGGAGGCTGATGGCATAGTAACCCTAGAGGATCTGTAGTCTGTCATAGGGGGTGAAAATTAACGCTTTGCCCGATTGGCACGAAACTCGGGGAGGTTCATCGGGGGTGCTGGGAGAGCCGCTGTGTGGATTTTCAGCCCTCTGGGACCAACTTGACCCTAGGGGTCAAAGGTCATCGAGCCCTAGTTCGCAAACGATTAGGGTTAGGGTTATGCAAATTTGATATGCGTCTCCCCGGGGGGTCCCTGACAGGTCTAATGAGGTTTCATATCTCTAACCCTAGCGTAAATATTTGACCTCACGAATCAGCGCATAGTCTATATGGATGGATTGGGAGGCTGATGAGGAGCATTTTCAGCCCTCTGGGAACCTCGTAACCCTAGTGGTCAACGGTAATCTAACCCTAATTCCATCAACATTAGGGTTAGGGTTATGGGAGTTGGATATGTGTTGATACGCGATGAGCCTTGGGTGTCCTGAGGGTCGGTTCGGTCAATTTCCACCGTGAAATTTCGGACCTCTCGGGGACGGCAACAACCCCATACACGTATTTCTTGGGCTGCTGACTGTCTGTTTTGGGTGTTTTTGGGCTCATCCTAGCATGTGGAGCTAACATGGCTAAGGATTCCAGATTCGGTCAACCAATGACAGCTTCTGGAATCAGCTATAACTCAGCTCAGGAAGGAGCTACAGTGGTAAGATTGGTGTCAAATTAAAGCTTAGGACCTCAGCAATGCAATGGTGGTGGTTTCAAGTGTCTAAATGTAACTTTTCAAAAAACGATGTCACATTCTGGAAGGCAATTCCAGATTTCGTCAACCAATGACCAAATCTGGAATCAGCTATAACTTTGCCCGGGAAGGAGCTAGAGGGCTGGGATTGACTTCAGATGATAGCTGAGAGCCTCAGCAGTGCAATGGTGGTGGTTTCAAGTGTTTAACTCCACATTTAACGGTCAAGGACTTATTCTGGAAGGGGATTCCAGATTTGGTCAACCAATGACCAAATCTGGAATCTGCTCTAACTCGGCCCAGGAAAGAGCTGGAGGGCTGGGAGTGACATCAGATGACAGCTGGGGGGTCCCTGACAGGTGTGTTGTGATGTCATCTCTCTACCCCCTGGATAAAAATTTGACCTCATGAATCAGCCCATAGTCTATGTGGTTGATCGGTGGGGATGAGCCTTGGGTGTCCTGAGGGTCAGTTTTGTCAATTTCCACCATGAAATTTGGGACCCCTCGGGGACTGGCAACGACCCCGCACACGTGTCTCTCGGGGCGGTGACTGTCTGTTTTGGGTGTTTTGGGGCTGATCCAAACACTTTGAGCTTCAAAGACCCAATCTGGAAGTGGATTCCAGATTCCAGATTGGGATTCCAGATTCCAGATTCCAGATTCCAGATTCGGTCAAGCAATGATAACTCCGCCCAGGAAGGAGCTAGAGGACTGGGCTGGGCTTCAGATGACAGCTGAGGGCCTCAGCAGTGCAATGGTGGTGGTTTCACGTGTCTACCTGCAATCTTAAGGGTCAAAAACGCAATCTGGAAGGGGATTCCAGATTCGGTCAAGCAATGATAACTCCTCTCAGGAAGGAGCTAGAGGGCTGAGATTGGCATCAAATGAAAGCTTAGGGCCTCAGCAGTGCAATGGTTGTAGTTTCAAGTGTCTACCTGCACTTTTTAAAAATCGATGTCACATTCTGGAAGGGGATTCCAGATTAGGTCAACCAATGACCAAATCTGGAATCTGCTCTAACTCTGCCCAGGAAGTAGCTAGAGGACTGGGATTGGCTTCTACTGACAGCTGGGGAGGTCCCTGACAGGTGTGGTGGGGTGTCATCTCTCTACCCCCTGGATAAAAATTTGACCTCATGAATCAGCCCATAGTCTATGTGGTTGGATCGGTGGGGATGAGCCTTGGGTGTCCTGAGGGTCAGTCGGGTCAATTTCCACCATGAAATTTGGGACCCCTCGGGGACTGCCAACGACCCCGCACACGTGTCTCTCGGGGCGGTGACTGTCTGTTTTGGGTGTTTTTGGGCTGATCCAAACACTTTGAGCTTCAAAGACGCAATCTGGAAGGGGATTCCAGATTCCAGATTGGGATTCCAGATTCCAGATTCCAGATTCCAGGTTGGGATTCCAGATTCCAGATTCCAGATTCCAGGTTGGGATTCCAGATTCCAGATTCCAGATTCCAGATTGGAATGGGATTCCAGATGCGGTCAAGCAATGATAACTCCGCCCAGGAAGTAGCTAGAGGACTGGGATTGGCTTCCACTGACAGCTGGGGAGGTCCCTGACAGGTGTGGTGGGGTGTCATCTCTCCAGGACCTCTAGAAATGTTTGACTTCACCAATCGGCCCCCGCTCTCTAGCGTTGATCCGGGCTGATGAGCTTTCTTTGTCCTCAGGGTCGGTCGGGTCAATTTCCAACGTGAAATTTTTGACCCCTCGGGGACCGGCGGGACCCCCACCCACGCGTTTGTGGGGGTGTGACTGTCTGTTTTGTGTGTTTTGGGGCTCGTCCCAACATTTTTGGCATTTCGGGTGAAAATCCCATATGGCCGGGTTCTCTGATTTATTTAGAGTCATTTTGGTGAAAAACATGGGTTAGCCACTTGAAAACTGAATTTTAAAATGGTTTTCTAACTTTTGATGGCTCTCTAGCGCTCAAAACATAGTGGTCAAAATCCGGAATTGAGATTCCGGAATTGAAAAATCCGGATACGGAATTTTCAGTTCTGGAATCTGGAATCTGGAATCCGGAATCCAGAACTGCAAATTCCGGATCCGGATTGTTCCGTTCTGGAATTCCAGATTCCTATCAAATCGACGGTGTCCCCTAACCCTAACACTTACATTGACTCCTATGGGGCTCCGGGAACATGACTCTGTAACTCAGCCAAACAAAGGCCCACAGTCCTGATTTTCACACCACGCACTCACAACCCTAGCCCTGACACAACCCTAGGTCCAGAATGTCACTTTGACCAACTTTTGACCCAAACTTCCAGAAACCCTAACCCTAACCCTACCACCCGGACCGGCTCGTCACCCTCTACGCATGGCTCAAGTCTCAAGTCTCTCACACTTAGGGTTACAAAGTTATTAACAAAAGACTCACTTCAAAGTGCTTTTTTTGGGAATAACTCCTCCCCCTTACATCACACCAACATGGTTCACACATGTATGGATAGATCTCGTCCAGACCTATCCATAGATGTCTCAACCATTCATGTCAGTTGTTCCTAGAAAAATTCATTCAAAATCAAAGCAAAAAAACATCACTTTGAGTGGTTTTCATCCCTATACCTACTTCCAGAATGTCACATTGACCAACTTTTGACCAAAACTTCCAGAAACCCTAACCCTAACCCTACCACCCGGACCGGCTCGTCACCCTCTACGCATGGCTCAAGTCTCAAGTCTCTCACACTTAGGGTTACAAAGTTATTAAAAATCGCAGGCCTGCGATTACCACATTTACCCCTTAACCTAACCCTAACAGTCCTGATTTTCACACCACGCACTCACAACCCTAGCCTTGACACAACCCTACTTCCAGAATGTCACATTGACCAACTTTTGACCAAAACTTCCAGAAACCCTAACCCTAACCCTACCACCCGGACCGGCTCGTCACCCTCTACGCATGGCTCAAGTCTCAAGTCTCTCACACTTAGGGTTACAAAGTTATTAACAAAAGACTCATTTCAAAGTGCCTTTTTTTGGAATAACTCCTCCCCCTTACATCACACCAACATGGTTCACACATGTATGGATAGATCTCGTCCAGACCTATCCATAGATGTCTCAACCATTCATGTCAGTTGTTCCTATAAAAAGTCATTCAATCTCAAAGCAAAAAAGAGGCACTTTGAGTGGTTTTTATCCCTATACCTACTGGAAACCCTAACACTTACATTGACTCCTATGGGGCTCCGGGAACATGACTCTGTAACTCAGCCAAACAAAGGCCCACAGTCCTGATTTTCACACCACGCACTCACAACCCTAGCCCTGACACAACCCTAGGTCCAGAATGTCACTTTGACCAACTTTTGACCCAAACTTCCAGAAACCCTAACCCTACCCCTACCACCCGGACCGGCTCGTCACCCTCTACGCATGGCTCAAGTCTCAAGTCTCAAGCACTTAGGGTTACAAAGTTATTGGAGCTTGAGTCAATGACTCAGGACCCCATTTACCCCTATTACCTACCCCTACCACCCGGACCGGCTCGTCACCCTCTACGCATGGCTCAAGTCTCAAGTCTCAAGCACTTAGGGTTACAAAGTTATTAACAAAAGACTCACTTCAAAGTGCTTTTTTTGGGAATAACTCCTCCCCCTTACATCACAACAACATGGTTCACACATGTATGGATAGATCTCGTCCAGACCTATCCATAGATGTCTCAACCATTCATGTCAGTTGTTCCTAGAAAAAGTCATTCAATCTCAAAGCAAAAAAGACTCACTTTGAGTGGTTTTCATCCCTATACCTACTGGAAGCCCTAACACTTACATTGACTCCTATGGGGCTCCGGGAACATGACTCTGTAACTCAGCCAAACAAAGGCCCACAGTCCTGATTTTCACACCACGCACTCACAACCCTAGCCTTGACACAACCCTACTTCCAGAATGTCACATTGACCAACTTTTGACCAAAACTTCCAGAAACCCTAACCCTAACCCTACCACCCGGACCGGCTCGTCACCCTCTACGCATGGCTCAAGTCTCAAGTCTCTCACACTTAGGGTTACAAAGTTATTAACAAAAGACTCACTTCAAAGAGCTTTTTTTGGGAATAACTCCTCCCCCTTACATCACACCAACATGGTTCACACATGTATGGATAGATCTCGTCCAGACCTATCCATAGATGTCTCAACCATTCATGTCAGTTGTTCCTAGAAAAAGTCATTCAATCTCAAAGCAAAAAAGACTCACTTTGAGTGGTTTTCATCCCTACACCTAACCCTAACCCTAACCCAGACCTATCCATAGATGTCTCAACCATTCATGTCAGTTGTTCCTAGAAAAAGTCATTCAATCTCAAAGCAAAAAAGACTCACTTTGAGTGGTTTTCATCCCTATACCTACTGGAAGCCCTAACACTTACATTGACTCCTATGGGGCTCCGGGAACATGACTCTGTAACTCAGCCAAACAAAGGCCCACAGTCCTGATTTTCACACCACGCACTCACAACCCTAGCCTTGACACAACCCTACTTCCAGAATGTCACATTGACCAACTTTTGACCAAAACTTCAAGAAACCCTAACCCTAACCCTACCACCCGGACCGGCTCGTCACCCTCTACGCATGGCTCAAGTCTCAAGTCTCTCACACTTAGGGTTACAAAGTTATTAACAAAAGACTCACTTCAAAGTGCTTTTTTTGGGAATAACTCCTCCCCCTTACATCACACCAACATGGTTCACACATGTATGGATAGATCTCGTCCAGACCTATCCATAGATGTCTCAACCATTCATGTCAGTTGTTCCTAGAAAAAGTCATTCAATCTCAAAGCAAAAAAGACTCACTTTGAGTGGTTTTCATCCCTATACCTACTTCCAGAATGTCACATTGACCAACTTTTGACCAAAACTTCAAGAAACCCTAACCCTAACCCTACCACCCGGACCGCCTCGTCACCCTCTACGCATGGCTCAAGTCTCAAGTCTCTCACACTTAGGGTTACAAAGTTATTACACGAGCAGTTATTAACTGGGTTCTTAATGATCCCTATTACCTAACCCTAACCCTAACCCTAACCCTAACCCTAACCCTATTAACAAAAGACTCACTTCAAAGTGCTTTTTTTGGGAATAACTCCTCCCCCTTACATCACACCAACATGGTTCACACATGTATGGATAGATCTCGTCCAGACCTATCCATAGATGTCTCAACCATTCATGTCAGTTGTTCCTATAAAAATTCATTCAATATCAAAGCAAAAAAGACTCACTTTGAGTGGTTTTCATCCCTATACCTACCACCCGGACCGGCTCGTCACCCTCTACGCATGGCTCAAGTCTCAAGTCTCTCACACTTAGGGTTACAAAGTTATTACACGAGCAGTTATTAACTGGGTTCTTAATGATCCCTATTACCTACTGGAAGCCCTAACACTTACATTGACTCCTATGGGGCTCCGGGAACATGACTCTGTAACTCAGCCAAACAAAGGCCCACAGTCCTGATTTTCACACCACGCACTCACAACCCTAGCCTTGACACAACCCTACTTCCAGAATGTCACATTGACCAACTTTTGACCAAAACTTCAAGAAACCCTAACCCTAACCCTACCACCCGGACCGCCTCGTCACCCTCTACGCATGGCTCAAGTCTCAAGTCTCTCACACTTAGGGTTACAAAGTTATTACACGAGCAGTTATTAACTGGGTTCTTAATGATCCCTATTACCTAACCCTAACCCTAACCCTAACCCTAACCCTACCTAACCCTAACCCTAATTAGGGGATTCCATATCTTGTTCTGAGGGTCTCTGAGCGCCGGGAGTAGGACCGTTGGAATCGCCTCGGCGAGCTCTACAACATATCTGGCATTGCCATTTTATACCCGGAAAGTGTATGTGGCATTTATTTCCCTAACCATGGGTCCTAGACAAAAACAGGACGTCTAGGTGAATTCGGGGGATTTTTTACAGTCCGGTGATGTGTCTTTTGACTCTCTAGCACCTATTTTTTTTTTGTTGCAGTACCACCATTTTACCACTAGGGGGAGCAATTTGTCTGTCGTTTTCTGGAATATAGTTCCACAATTGGTTCAATCTACCACTGTGAGCCGTAGGAACATGCTAGAGAGCTGGGAGTTGGTTTTAAACTGCTGTTAGGGGACTCGGGCTCCCTTGGCCACCGTTTCTGAGTGCCTAGGACCTTTCTACCAAAGATTCCAGAACTGAAGATTCCGTTTCCAGAACTGAAGATTCCGTTTCCGGAACTGAAGATTCCGTTTCCGGAACTGAACATTCTGAAAACGAGCTCCAACTCCGCTCAGGAAGGACCGAGAGCTCTGGCAATGACTTCAAATGAAAGCTGAGGGCCTCAGCAGTGCAATGGAAGTGGTTTCAAGTGTCCACCTACAACACTGTAGATTTTGAATAGGGATTCCAGATTGGTCAAGCCTTGACCGATTCTGGAAGGTGCTGTAACTGAGCTCAGGAAAGAGCTAGAGGTGTGGGATTTACTTCAAATGAAAGCTGGGGGGGTCCCTGACAGGTGTGGTATGATGTCATCTCTGTAAACCTGCATAAAAATTTCACCTCATGAATCAGCCCATAGACTGTATGGTGGGATACAGGGGGATGAGCCTTATGTGTCCTGAGGGTCAGTTGGGTCAATTTCCACCATGAATTTTGCGACCCCTTGGGGAGTGGCAACAACCCCAAACACACAACTGTTGGGGTGGTGACTGTCTGTTTTGGGTGTTTTTGGGCTGATCCAAACACTTTGAGCTTCAAAGATGCAATCTGGAAGGGGATTCCAGATTCCAGATTCCAGATTCCAGATTGGGATTCCAGATTCCAGATTCCAGATTCCAGATTCCAGATTGGGATTCCAGATTCCAGATTCCAGATTCCAGATTCCAGATTGGGATTCCAGATTCGGTCAAGCAATGATAACTCCTCTCAGGAAGGAGCTAGATGGCTGGGATTAGCATCAAATGAAAGCTTAGGACCTCAGCAGTGTAATGGTTGCAGTGTCAAGTCTCAAGTCACTTCTTAAAATCAATGTCATTTTCTGGAAGGGGATTCCAGATTTAGACATCAAATGACCGATTCTGGAATCTGCTATAACTCCTCTCAGGAAGGAGCTAGAGGCGTGGGACTGGCTTCAAATGAAAGCTGAGGGTCCTGTGAGTGTAATGGTGGTAGTTTCAAGTGTCTAACTTAAATGTTAAGGGTTTTATGGTCAACCCTATGTGTAACCCTAACTCGGTAACCCTACTCCCTAACTGTAACCCTAACAATCCCAAACAATGAGGGCTAGGGTTATGAAAGTTTGATATGTGTCTCCCTCGGGGGTCCCTGACAGGTCTGTTGTGGTCTCGGTAAGATTCGGTCAAGCAATGATAACTCCTGTCAGGAAGGAGCTAGAAGGCTGAGATTGGCATCAAATGAAAGCTTAGGGCCTCAGCAATACAATGGTTATAGTTTCAAGTGTCTACCTGCACTTTTTAAAAATCGATGTCATTTTCTGGAAGGGGATTCCAGATTTAGACATCAAATGACCGATTCTGGAATCTGCTATAACTCCTCTCAGGAAGGAGCTAGAGGGCTGGGATTAGCATCAAATGAAAGCTTAGGACCTCAGCAGTGCAATGGTTGCAGTGTCAAGTCTCAAGTCACTTTTTAGAAATCGATGTCATTTTCTGGAAGGGGATTCCAGATTTAGACATCAAATGACACATTCTGGAATCTGCCTTAACTCCTCTCAGGAAGGAGCTAGATGCGTGGGACTGGCTTCAAATGAAAGCTGAGGGCCCTCCGAGTGTAATGGTGGTAGTTTCAAGTGTCTAACTTAAATGTTAAGGGTTTTATGGTCAACCCTATGTGTAACCCTAACTCGGTAACCCTACTCCCTAACTGTAACCCTAACAATCCCAAACAATGAGGGCTAGGGTTATGAAAGTTTGATATGTGTCTCCCTCGGGGGTCCCTGACAGGTCTGTTGTGGTCTTGGTAAGATTCGGTCAAGTAATGATAACTCCTGTCAGGAAGGAGCTAGAAGGCTGAGATTGGCATCAAATGAAAGCTTAGGGCCTCAGCAATGCAATGGTTATAGTTTTAAGTGTCTACCTGCACTTTTTAAAAATCGATGTCATTTTCTGGAAGGGGATTCCAGATTTAGACATCAAATGACCGATTCTGGAATCTGCTATAACTCCTCTCAGGAAGGAGCTAGAGGGCTGGGATTAGCATCAAATGAAAGCTTAGGACCTGAGCAGTGCAATGGTTGTAGTTTCAAGTGTCTACCTGCACTTTTTAAAAATCGATGTCATTTTCTGGAAGGGGATTCCAGATTTAGACATCAAATGACACATTCTGGAATCTGCCTTAACTCCTCTCAGGAAGGAGCTAGAGGCGTGGGACTGGCTTCAAATGAAAGCTGAGGGCCCTACGAGTGTAAAGGTGGTTGTTTCAAGTGTCTAACTTGAATGTTAAGGGTTTTATGGTCAACCCTATGTGTAACCCTAACTCGGTAACCCTACACCCTAACTGTAACCCTATACCCCAAAAAGCAGGTATGTTGTGATGACATCTCTCTGACCCCTAAAGAAAAACTTTGACGTTCACCACAATAAGCATGTTCCCTGTGGGATTTGATCCCACAAAAGTTGGGTTGAAAGCCATAGCATAAGACCACTCAGCCACTCAGTGCCATGAATTTTTCGCGTTTGGAACTTGTACTTATTTTTTAAGCTTTGTGTGGAGGGGGGTTGGAATAATGACCCTCCTAACCCTAGGGGTCAGAGGTCATTTAACCCTAGTTTCCTGACACTTAGGGCTAGGGTTATGAAAGGTGGCTGTCGGTTTTGGGTGTTTTTGGGTGTTTTTGGGCTGATCCAAACACTTTGGGTTTCAATGTCTCTTTCTGGAATGCAATGCCAGCTTGCTTCATTCTGGTGACAATCTCTAACTTTGTCCAGGAAGGCCCTAGAAGTGTGGGATTGGCATCAAATGAAAGCTTAGGGCCTTGGCAGTACAATGGTAGTGGTTTCAAGTGTCTAACTTAAATGGTAAGGGGTCTTTGGTCAACCCTATTTGCAACCCTAAGCCCTAAGCCTTGACCCTAACTCCAGTCAGGGTTTTTATTGGCTTCCAATGACAGCTTAGGGCCTTAAGAGTGTAATGGTGTTCCTTTCAGGTGTCCACCTGCACTTTTTAAAAAACGATGTCACATTCTGGAAGGGGATTCCAGATTTAGTCATCCAATGACAGATTCTGGAATCTGAAAGGTTAGGCTAAGTTAGTTTAATAAAACACTTTGCCTCAGTAACACTAAGTCTCCACTGCTCAAGATGCACCACAATAAGCATGTCCCCCGTGGGGTTTGATCCCACAACCTACTGGTTGCAAGTCATAGCATTAGACCACTCGGCCACTCAGTGCTGTGAATTTTTCGCGTTTGGAACTTGTATTTATTTTTTAAGCTTTGTGTGGAGGGGGGCTGGGATAATGACCCTGCAAACCCGAGGGGTTAGAGGTAATCTAACCCTAGTTCGCCGACGATTAGGGTTACGGTGATGAAAAATTGATATGTGTCTCCCTGGGGGGTGCCTGACAGGTGTGTTGTGGTGTCATTTCTCTAACCCTAGCAGAAAAATTTGACCTCATGAATCAGCGTATAATCTATATGGTTGGATTGGGAGGCTGATGCCCCACTGAGTCTGGGGGATTTGCAAGCTCTCCCAGGGGTCAAAATTTAAACGTTGACCGATCGACACGAGGCTCACGTATGTTCATCGGGGGTGCCAGGACATCCACTGTGAGAAGTTTCAGCCCTGTGCGACCCTCCTGACCCTATCGGTCAAAGGTCAACGGGGTGACCTTTCCCATAAGGCCTTGAGCCAGGGAGCTGAAATTCGCTGTCATGCATCGGGGCTGGCAGCACATCCACGGTGTGCGATCTCAGCCCTCTAGGCCACCCGGAAGTCTTTCAGGAGAGCTGAAGGCACTCGTTTTCAAAAACGCCTTAACCGAACATATTTTGTGCGCCATTTTTGAAATACTTGAGCAAACGAGCTCAAAGTGGCATCAAAATGACCGTCTCTACACCCCGCTGATGTGTGCCGACAGTGGTGGTTGTAGCTGAAACGGAAATACCCGAAAAAAGCACGTTTCTGTATTTCGCCGTTTCACGTTTTTATTTTTTAAAAATCAACGGTGATAGCCAGGGGGCTGAGACTTTCAGGGTGTCCTCGGGGTCCCATCCCACACCTGTGATAAAATTTTCAGCCCTCCGGGACATGTAGAAGTATGTGAAATAGGCAAATGCTAACGTTTTGTGGCTAAAATAGGAGCTAATTTCGCTATTTACATTAATAGCTCCCAAACGATGACAGCTAGCCGGCTCAAACTCGCACACAGAGTGTGTGGTGACCTTAGGCACCCATCGATATGGGGCAGCCCCGCCCACCGCGTGGAATTACTGCACAAAGTGGGCGGGAGCTGAAATTAGCCGTTAGCTGCTAACTCTAACTTCCAGCTTGAATAACTCCTAAACGATTAGGGTTAGGAGGATGGGGGTTGGAGGCATGACTCCCGGGGAGGTCCCTGATGGATGTGTGGAAGGGGATCCCTCCCGCGCGTGTGGAAGCCGCATGGTTGTTGCATTTAGCATTAGCCGCCGCTAACGACTTTGGAGTTGAATAACTCTGGAAGGGGAGGGGCTAGGAGGGTGTGGCTTTAACAGCTGACTCCCTGGGGGGTCCCTGACCGGTATGTAGGACCTCATCCCTCTGCTGCCCTCCTAGCCCCGCCCAATGACCTTTTACCTCAGGAGCGCGTTTAATTGAATAACTCAGGAAGGGGAGGGGCTAGGAGGGTGTGGCTTGAACAGTTGACTTCCAGTGGGGTGCCCGACACTTGTGTGCGATGGCATCCCGATCGGACCTTTGGATCTCCTTCAAATCATGTTTTTTCACTTTTTTCAGCGAAATCTCATTTCAGAGAGGATTGGGAGGCTGATGGCATAGTAACCCTAGAGGATCTGTAGTCTGTCATAGGGGGTGAAAATTAACGCTTTGCCCGATTGGCACGAAACTCGGGGAGGTTCATCGGGGGTGCTGGGAGAGCCGCTGTGTTGATTTTCAGCCCTCTGGGACCATCTTGACCCTAGGGGTCAAAGGTCATCCAACCCTAGCTCGCAGACCATTAGGGCTAGGGTTATGAAAGTTGGATATGTGTCTCACTGGGGGGTGCCTGACAGGTGTGTTGTGGTGTCATTTCTGTAACCCTAGCAGAAAAATTTGACCTCATGAATCAGCACATAATCTATATGGTTGGATCCGTGGGGATGAGCCTTGGGTGTCCTGAGGGTCGGTTGGGTCAATTTCCACCATGAAATTTGGGACCCTCGGGGACCGGCAGGACCCCCGCACACATACCTCATGTGAGGTCAGGGATCCCCTCATCACTCTAAGGGATTCCCCCAGAGGGTGAAAACAACGCATTGAGCTAGAGACAAAAAAACGCTAGATCCTGCATCGGGGCTTCCAGGGCATCCATCCTGTGAAGTTTCAGCTCTCTAGAATACTTTTTTCAAAAAAAATCCATCCGTTTTCACTTGCCCTGCAGAAGGCCCGAAATAAAGCCTGAATCATAGCAAAATCCCTCAACGCTTTGACCGATCGGCACGAAACTCGGGAACCTGCATCGGGGGAGCCAGGGTATCCATTGTGAGAAGTTTCAGCCCTGTGCGACCCTCCTGACCCTATCGGTCAAAGGTCAACGGGGTGACCTTTCCCATAAGGCCTTGAGCCAGGGAGCTCAAGTTCGGTGTCATGCATCGGGGCTGGCAGCACATCCAATCTGTGCGATTTCAGCCCTCTAGGCCACCCGGAAGTCTTTCGGGAGAGCTGAAGGCACTCGTTTTCAAAAACGCCTTAACCGAACATATTTTGTGCGCCATTTTTGAAATACTGGAGCAAACGAGGTCAAAGTGGCATCAAAATGACCGTCTCTAGACCCCGCTGATGTGTGCCGGCTGCGGTGGTTGTAGCTGAAACGGAAATACCCGAAAAAAGCTACTTTCTGCATTTCGCGTTTTCACGTTTTTATTTTTTAAAAATCAACGGTAATAGCTGGAGGGCTGAGACTTTCAGGGTTGCCTCGGGGTCCCCTTCTGCACCTGTGGTAAAATTTTCAGCCTCCCGGGACATGTAGAAGTATGTTAAATAGGCAAATGCTAACGTTTTGCGGCTAAAAAACGAGCTAATTTAGCTATTTTCGTTAATAGCTCCCAAACGGTGATAGCTAGCCGGCTCAAACTCGCACACAGGGTGCGTGGTGACCTTAGGCACCCTTTGATATGGGGCAGCCCCGCCCACCGCGTAGAATTACTGCGCAAATTGAGAAGGAGCTTAAATTAGCCGTTAGCTGCTAACCCTAACTTTGAGCTTTAATAACTCCTAAACGATTAGGGTTAGGAGGATGGGATTTGGATGCATGACTCCCGGGAGGGTCCCTGATGGGTGTGTAAAAGGATATCCCTCCAGCGCGTGCACAAGCCGCGTGGTTAACGCGTTTAGCATTAGCCGCCGCTAACGACTTCGGAGTTGAATAACTCTGGAAGGGGAGGGGCTAGGAGGGTGTGGCTTTGTCAGGTGACCCCCAGGGGGGTCCCTGACCTGTTTGTGGAAGGTCATCCCTCTGCTGCCCTCCTAGCCCCGCCCAGTGACCTTTAACCTCCAGAGCGCGTTTAATTGAATAACTCTGGAAGGGGAGGGGCTAGGAGGGTGTGGCTTTGACAGGTGAGGCCCAGGGGGGTCCCCGACACCTGTGTGGAATGGCATCCCGATCGGACCTTTGGATCTCCTTCAAATCGTGTTTTTTCACTTTTTTCAGCGAAATCTCATTTCAGAGAGGATTGGGAGGCTGATGGCATTGTAACCCTAGAGGATCTGTAGTCTGTCATAGGGGGTGAAAATTAACGAATTGACCGATTGGCACCAAACTCGGGGAGGTTGATCGGGGGGGCCAGGCCTTCCGCTGTGTGAAGTTTCAGCCCTCTGGGACCAACTTGACCCTAGGGGTCAAAGGTCATCGAGCCCTAGTTCGCAAACGATTAGGGTTAGGGTTATGCAAATTTGATATGCGTCTCCCCGGGGGGTCCCTGACAGGTCTGTTGAGGTTTCATATCTCTAACCCTAGCGTAAAAATTTGACCTCACGAATCAGCGCATAGTCTATATGGATGGATTGGGAGGCTGATGAGGAGCATTTTCAGCCCTCTGGGAACCTCGTAACCCTAGCGGTCAACGGTAATCTAACCCTAATTCCATCAACATTAGGGTTAGGGTTATGGGAGTTGGATATGTGTTGATACGCGATGAGCCTTGGGTGTCCTGAGGGTCGGTTCGGTAAATTTCCACCGTGAAATTTCGGACCTCTCGGGGACCGGCAACAACCCCATACACGTATTTCTTGGGCTGCTGACTGTCTGTTTTGGGTGTTTTTGGGCTCATCCTAGCATGTGGAGCTAACATGGCTAAGGATTCCAGATTCGGTCAACCAATGACCGCTTCTGGAATCAGCTATAACTCAGCTCAGGAAGGAGCTACAGTGGTAAGATTGGTGTCAAATTAAAGCTTAGGACCTCAGCAATGCAATGGTGGTGGTTTCAAGTGTCTAAATGCAACTTTTTAAAAAACGATGTCACATTCTGGAAGGCAATTCCAGATTTCGTCAACCAATGACCAAATCTGGAATCAGCTATAACTTTGCCCGGGAAGGAGCTAGAGGGCTGGGATTGACTTCAGATGATAGCTGAGAGCCTCAGCAGTGCAATGGTGGTGGTTTCAAGTGTTTAACTCCACATTTAAGGGTCAAGGACTTATTCTGGAAGGGGATTCCAGATTTGGTCAACCAATGACCGCTTCTGGAATCTACTCTAACTCGGCCCAGGAAAGAGCTGGAGGGCTGGGAGTGACATCAGATGACAGCTGGGGGGTCCCTGACAGGTGTGTTGTGATGTCATCTCTCTACCCCCTGGATAAAAATTTGACCTCATGAATCAGCCCATAGTCTATGTGGTTGATCGGTGGGGATGAGCCTTGGGTGTCCTGAGGGTCAGTTTTGTCAATTTCCACCATGAAATTTTTGACCTCTCGGGGACCGGCAACAACCCCATACACGTATTTCTTGGGCTGGTGACTGTCTGTTTTGGGTGTTTTTGGGCTGATCCAGGCACTCAGAGCTTCCGAGACGCAATCTGGAAGGGGATTCCAGATTCCAGATTGGGATTCCAGATTCCAGATTCCAGATTCCAGATTCCAGATACGGTCAAGCAATGATAACTCCGCCCAGGAAGGAGCTAGAGGACTGGGCTGGGCTTCAGATGACAGCTGAGGGCCTCAGCAGTGCAATGGTGGTGGTTTCACGTGTCTACCTGCAATCTTAAGGGTCAAAAACGCAATCTGGAAGGGGATTCCAGATTCGGTCAAGCAATGATAACGCCTCTCAGGAAGGAGCTAGAGGGCTGAGATTGGCATCAAATGAAAGCTTAGGGCCTCAGCAGTGCAATGGTTGTAGTTTCAAGTGTCTACCTGCACTTTTTAAAAATCGATGTCACATTCTGGAAGGGGATTCCAGATTAGGTCAACCAATGACCAAATCTGGAATCTGCTCTAACTCTGCCCAGGAAGTAGCTAGAGGACTGGGATTGGCTTCTACTGACAGCTGGGGAGGTCCCTGACAGGTGTGGTGGGGTGTCATCTCTCTACCCCCTGGATAAAAATTTGACCTCATGAATCAGCCCATAGTCTATGTGGTTGGATCGGTGGGGATGAGCCTTGGGTGTCCTGAGGGTCAGTCGGGTCAATTTCCACCATGAAATTTGGGACCCCTCGGGGACTGGCAACGACCCCGCACACGTGTCTCTCGGGGCGGTGACTGTCTGTTTTGGGTGTTTTTGGGCTGATCCAAACACTTTGAGCTTCAAAGACGCAATCTGGAAGGGGATTCCAGATTCCAGATTGGGATTCCAGATTCCAGATTCCAGATTCCAGATTCCAGGTTGGGATTCCAGATTCCAGATTCCAGATTCCAGATTCCAGGTTGGGATTCCAGATTCCAGATTCCAGATTCCAGATTCCAGGTTGGGATTCCAGATTCCAGATTCCAGATTGGAATGGGATTCCAGATGCGGTCAAGCAATGATAACTCCGCCCAGGAAGTAGCTAGAGGACTGGGATTGGCTTCCACTGACAGCTGGGGAGGTCCCTGACAGGTGTGGTGGGGTGTCATCTCTCCAGGACCTCTAGAAATGTTTGACTTCACCAATCGGCCCCCGCTCTCTAGCGTTGATCCGGGCTGATGAGCTTTCTTTGTCCTCAGGGTCGGTCGGGTCAATTTCCAACGTGAAATTTTTGACCCCTCGGGGACCGGCGGGACCCCCACCCACGCGTTTGTGGGGGTGTGACTGTCTGTTTTGTGTGTTTTGGGGCTCGTCCCAACATTTTTGGCATTTCGGGTGAAAATCCCACATGGCCGGGTTCTCTGATTTATTTAGAGTCATTTTGGTGAAAAACATGGGTTAGCCACTTGAAAACTGAATTTTAAAATGGTTTTCTAACTTTTGATGGCTCTCTAGCGCTCAAAACATAGTGGTCAAAATCCGGAATTGAGATTCCGGAATTGAAAAAACCGGAAACGGAATTTTCAGTTCTGGATTCCGGATTCCAGATTCCAGATTCCAGAATTGCAAATTCCGGATCCGGATTCTTCCGTTCTGGAATTCCAGATTCCTATCAAATCGACGGTGTCCCCTAACCCTAACCCTAACCCTAACCCTAACCCTGACCTAACCCTAACCCTAACCCTAACTTCCAGAAACCCTAACCCTAACCCTACCACCCGGACCGGCTCGTCACCCTCTACGCATGGCTCAAGTCTCAAGTCTCTCACACTTAGGGTTACAAAGTTATTACACGAGCAGTTATTAACTGGGTTCTTAATGATCCCTATTACCTAACCCTAACCCTAACCCTAACCCTAACCCTAACCCTAACCCTAACCCTAGCCTTGACACAACCCTACTTCCAGAATGTCACATTGACCAACTTTTGACCAAAACTTCCAGAAACCCTAACCCTAACCCTACCACCCGGACCGGCTCGTCACCCTCTACGCATGGCTCAAGTCTCAAGTCTCTCACACTTAGGGTTACAAAGTTATTAACAAAAGACTCACTTCAAAGTGCTTTTTTTGGGAATAACTCCTCCCCCTTACATCACACCAACATGGTTCACACATGTATGGATAGATCTCGTCCAGACCTATCCATAGATGTCTCAACCATTCATGTCAGTTGTTCCTAGAAAAAGTCATTCAATCTCAAAGCAAAAAAGACTCACTTTGAGTGGTTTTCATCCCTATACCTAACCCTAACCCTAACCCAGACCTATCCATAGATGTCTCAACCATTCATGTCAGTTGTTCCTAGAAAAAGTCATTCAAACTCAAAGCAAAAAAGACTCACTTTGAGTGGTTTTCATCCCTATACCTACTGGAAGCCCTAACACTTACATTGACTCCTATGGGGCTCCGGGAACATGACTCTGTAACTCAGCCAAACAAAGGCCCACAGTCCTGATTTTCACACCACGCACTCACAACCCTAGCCTTGACACAACCCTACTTCCAGAATGTCACATTGACCAACTTTTGACCAAAACTTCCAGAAACCCTAACCCTAACCCTACCACCCGGACCGGCTCGTCACCCTCTACGCATGGCTCAAGTCTCAAGTCTCTCACACTTAGGGTTACAAAGTTATTAACAAAAGACTCACTTCAAAGTGCTTTTTTTGGGAATAACTCCTCCCCCTTACATCACACCAACATGGTTCACACATGTATGGATAGATCTCGTCCAGACCTATCCATAGATGTCTCAACCATTCATGTCAGTTGTTCCTAGAAAAAGTCATTCAATCTCAAAGCAAAAAAGACTCACTTTGAGTGGTTTTCATCCCTATACCTACTGGAAGCCCTAACACTTACATTGACTCCTATGGGGCTCCGGGAACATGACTCTGTAACTCAGCCAAACAAAGGCCCACAGTCCTGATTTTCACACCACGCACTCACAACCCTAGCCTTGACACAACCCTACTTCCAGAATGTCACATTGACCAACTTTTGACCAAAACTTCCAGAAACCCTAACCCTAACCCTACCACCCGGACCGGCTCGTCACCCTCTACGCATGGCTCAAGTCTCAAGTCTCTCACACTTAGGGTTACAAAGTTATTAACAAAAGACTCACTTCAAAGTGCTTTTTTTGGGAATAACTCCTCCCCCTTACATCACACCAACATGGTTCACACATGTATGGATAGATCTCGTCCAGACCTATCCATAGATGTCTCAACCATTCATGTCAGTTGTTCCTAGAAAAAGTCATTCAATCTCAAAGCAAAAAAGACTCACTTTGAGTGGTTTTCATCCCTATACCTAACCCTAACCCTAACCCAGACCTATCCATAGATGTCTCAACCATTCATGTCAGTTGTTCCTAGAAAAAGTCATTCAATCTCAAAGCAAAAAAGACTCACTTTGAGTGGTTTTCATCCCTATACCTACTGGAAGCCCTAACACTTACATTGACTCCTATGGGGCTCCGGGAACATGACTCTGTAACTCAGCCAAACAAAGGCCCACAGTCCTGATTTTCACACCACGCACTCACAACCCTAGCCTTGACACAACCCTACTTCCAGAATGTCACATTGACCAACTTTTGACCAAAACTTCCAGAAACCCTAACCCTAACCCTACCACCCGGACCGGCTCGTCACCCTCTACGCATGGCTCAAGTCTCAAGTCTCTCACACTGAGGGTTACAAAGTTATTAACAAAAGACTCACTTCAAAGTGCTTTTTTTGGGAATAACTCCTCCCCCTTACATCACACCAACATGGTTCACACATGTATGGATAGATCTCGTCCAGACCTATCCATAGATGTCTCAACCATTCATGTCAGTTGTTCCTAGAAAAAGTCATTCAATCTCAAAGCAAAAAAGACTCACTTTGAGTGGTTTTCATCCCTATACCTAACCCTAACCCTAACCCAGACCTATCCATAGATGTCTCAACCATTCATGTCAGTTGTTCCTAGAAAAAGTCATTCAAACTCAAAGCAAAAAAGACTCACTTTGAGTGGTTTTCATCCCTATACCTACTGGAAGCCCTAACACTTACATTGACTCCTATGGGGCTCCGGGAACATGACTCTGTAACTCAGCCAAACAAAGGCCCACAGTCCTGATTTTCACACCACGCACTCACAACCCTAGCCTTGACACAACCCTACTTCCAGAATGTCACATTGACCAACTTTTGACCAAAACTTCCAGAAACCCTAACCCTAACCCTACCACCCGGACCGGCTCGTCACCCTCTACGCATGGCTCAAGTCTCAAGTCTCTCACACTTAGGGTTACAAAGTTATTAACAAAAGACTCACTTCAAAGTGCTTTTTTTTGGGAATAACTCCTCCCCCTTACATCACACCAACATGGTTCACACATGTATGGATAGATCTCGTCCAGACCTATCCATAGATGTCTCAACCATTCATGTCAGTTGTTCCTAGAAAAAGTCATTCAATCTCAAAGCAAAAAAGACTCACTTTGAGTGGTTTTCATCCCTATACCTACTTCCAGAATGTCACATTGACCAACTTTTGACCAAAACTTCAAGAAACCCTAACCCTAACCCTACCACCCGGACCGCCTCGTCACCCTCTACGCATGGCTCAAGTCTCAAGTCTCTCACACTTAGGGTTACAAAGTTATTACACGAGCAGTTATTAACTGGGTTCTTAATGATCCCTATTACCTAACCCTAACCCTAACCCTAACCCTAACCCTAACCCTATTAACAAAAGACTCACTTCAAAGTGCTTTTTTTTGGGAATAACTCCTCCCCCTTACATCACACCAACATGGTTCACACATGTATGGATAGATCTCGTCCAGACCTATCCATAGATGTCTCAACCATTCATGTCAGTTGTTCCTATAAAAATTCATTCAATATCAAAGCAAAAAAGACTCACTTTGAGTGGTTTTCATCCCTATACCTACCACCCGGACCGGCTCGTCACCCTCTACGCATGGCTCAAGTCTCAAGTCTCTCACACTTAGGGTTACAAAGTTATTACACGAGCAGTTATTAACTGGGTTCTTAATGATCCCTATTACCTACTGGAAGCCCTAACACTTACATTGACTCCTATGGGGCTCCGGGAACATGACTCTGTAACTCAGCCAAACAAAGGCCCACAGTCCTGATTTTCACACCACGCACTCACAACCCTAGCCTTGACACAACCCTACTTCCAGAATGTCACATTGACCAACTTTTGACCAAAACTTCAAGAAACCCTAACCCTAACCCTACCACCCGGACCGCCTCGTCACCCTCTACGCATGGCTCAAGTCTCAAGTCTCTCACACTTAGGGTTACAAAGTTATTACACGAGCAGTTATTAACTGGGTTCTTAATGATCCCTATTACCTAACCCTAACCCTAACCCTAACCCTAACCCTACCTAACCCTAACCCTAACCCTAACCCTAACCCTAACCCTGACCTAACCCTAACCCTAACCCTAACTTCCAGAAACCCTAACCCTAACCCTACCACCCGGACCGGCTCGTCACCCTCTACGCATGGCTCAAGTCTCAAGTCTCTCACACTTAGGGTTACAAAGTTATTACACGAGCAGTTATTAACTGGGTTCTTAATGATCCCTATTACCTAACCCTAACCCTAACCCTAATTAGGGGATTCCATATCTTGTTCTGAGGGTCTCTGAGCGACGGGAGTAGGACCGTTGGAATCGCCTCGGCGAGCTCTACAACATATCTGGCATTGCCATTTTATACCCGGAAAGTGTATGTGGCATTTATTTCCCTAACCATGGGTCCTAGACAAAAACAGGACGTCTAGGTGAATTCGGGGGATTTTTTACAGTCCGGTGATGTGTCTTTTGACTCTCTAGCACCTATTTTTTTTTGTTGCAGTACCACCATTTTACCACTAGGGGGAGCAATTTGTCTGTCGTTTTCTGGAATATAGTTCCACAATTGGTTCAATCTACCACTGTGAGCCGTAGGAACATGCTAGAGAGCTGGGAGTTGGTTTAAACTGCTGTTAGGGGACTCGGGCTCCCTTGGCCACCGTTTCTGAGTGCCTAGGACCTTTCTACCAAAGATTCCAGAACTGAAGATTCCGTTTCCAGAACTGAAGATTCCGTTTCCGGAACTGAAGATTCCGTTTCCGGAACTGAACATTCTGAAAACGAGCTCCAACTCCGCTCAGGAAGGACCGAGAGCTCTGGCAATGACTTCAAATGAAAGCTGAGGGCCTCAGCAGTGCAATGGAAGTGGTTTCAAGTGTCCAACTACAACACTGTAGATTTTGAATAGGGATTCCAGATTGGTCAAGCCTTGACCGATTCTGGAAGGTGCTGTAACTGAGCTCAGGAAAGAGCTAGAGGTGTGGGATTTACTTCAAATGAAAGCTGGGGGGGTCCCTGACAGGTGTGGTATGATGTCATCTCTGTAAACCTGCATAAAAATTTCACCTCATGAATCAGCCCATAGACTGTATGGTGGGATACAGGGGGATGAGCCTTATGTGTCCTGAGGGTCAGTTGGGTCAATTTCCACCATGAATTTTGCGACCCCTTGGGGAGTGGCAACAACCCCAAACACACAACTGTTGGGGTGGTGACTGTCTGTTTTGGGTGTTTTTGGGCTGATCCAAACACTTTGAGCTTCAAAGATGCAATCTGGAAGGGGATTCCAGATTCCAGATTCCAGATTCCAGATTCCAGATTGGGATTCCAGATTCCAGATTCCAGATTCCAGATTGGGATTCCAGATTCCAGATTCCAGATTCCAGATTCCAGATTGGGATTCCAGATTCGGTCAAGCAATGATAACTCCTCTCAGGAAGGAGCTAGATGGCTGGGATTAGCATCAAATGAAAGCTTAGGACCTCAGCAGTGTAATGGTTGCAGTGTCAAGTCTCAAGTCACTTCTTAAAAATCAATGTCATTTTCTGGAAGGGGATTCCAGATTTAGACATCAAATGACCGATTCTGGAATCTGCTATAACTCCTCTCAGGAAGGAGCTAGAGGCGTGGGACTGGCTTCAAATGAAAGCTGGGGGTCCTGTGAGTGTAATGGTGGTAGTTTCAAGTGTGTAACTTCAATGTTAAGGGTTTTATGGTCAACCCTATGTGTAACCCTAACTCGGTAACCCTACTCCCTAACTGTAACCCTAACAATCCCAAACAATGAGGGCTAGGGTTATGAAAGTTTGATATGTGTCTCCCTCGGGGGTCCCTGACAGGTGGGTTGTGGTGTCGTCTCTGTAACCCTAGCAGAAAAATTTGACCTCATGAATCACCCGATAATGTATATGGTTGCATCCGTGGGGATGAGCCTTGGGTGTCCTGAGGGTCGGTTCGGTCAATTTCCACCATGAAATTTGGAACCCTTCGGGGACTGGCAACGACCCCGCACACGTGTCTCTTGGGGCAGTGACTGTCTGTTTTGGGTGTTTTTGGGCTGATCCAAACACCCTGAGCTTCAGAAACGCAATCTGGAAGGGGATTCCAGATTTCGTCATTCAATGACCAATTCTGGAATCCTCTGTAACTCCTCTCAGGAAGGAGGTAGAAGTGTGGGATTGGCTTCAAATGAAAGCTGAGGGCCTTGCAAGTGTAACGGTGGTACTTTCAAGTGTCTAACTCCACGTTTAAGTTTCAATGACACTTTCTGGAAGGGGATTCCAGAATGTGTCATCCAATGACCGATTCTGGAATCCTCTGCTATAACTCCTCTCAGGAAGGAGCTAGAGGGCTGGGATTAGCATCAAGTGAAAGCTTAGGACCTCAGCAGTGCAATGGTTGCAGTGTCAAGTCTCAAGTCACTTCTTAAAAATCAATGTCATTTTCTGGAAGGGGATTCCAGATTTAGACATCAAATGACCGATTCTGGAATCTGCTATAACTCCTCTCAGGAAGGAGCTAGAGGGCTGGGATTAGCATCAAATGAAAGCTTAGGACCTCAGCAGTGTAATGGTTGCAGTGTCAAGTCTCAAGTCACTTTTTAAAAATCGATGTCATTTTCTGGAAGGGGATTCCAGATTTAGACATCAAATGACACATTCTGGAATCTGCCTTAACTCCTCTCAGGAAGGAGCTAGAGGCGTGGGACTGGCTTCAAATGAAAGCTGAGGGCCCTACGAGTGTAAAGGTGGTAGTTTCAAGTGTCTCACTTGAATGTTAAGGGTTTTATGGTCAACCCTATGTGTAACCCTAACTCGGTAACCCTACTCCCTAACTGTAACCCTAACAATCCCAAACAATGAGGGCTAGGGTTATGAAAGTTTGATATGTGTCTCCCTCGGGGGTCCCTGACAGGTCTGTTGTGGTCTTGGTAAGATTCGGTCAAGTAATGATAACTCCTGTCAGGAAGGAGCTAGAAGGCTGAGATTGGCATCAAATGAAAGCTTAGGGCCTCAGCAATGCAATGGTTATAGTTTCAAGTGTCTACCTGCACTTTTTAAAAATTGATGTCATTTTCTGGAAGGGGATTCCAGATTTAGACATCAAATGACCGATTCTGGAATTCTCAACCCTAACTCCTCTCAGGAAGGAGCTAGAGGGCTGGGATTAGCATCAAATGAAAGCTTAGGACCTCAGCAGTGTAATGGTTGCAGTGTCAAGTCTCAAGTCACTTTTTAAAAATCGATGTCATTTTCTGGAAGGGGATTCCAGATTTAGACATCAAATGACACATTCTGGAATCTGCCTTAACTCCTCTCAGGAAGGAGCTAGAGGCGTGGGACTGGCTTCAAATGAAAGCTGAGGCCCCTCCGAGTGTAATGGTGGTAGTTTCAAGTGTCTAACTTCAATGTTAAGGGTTTTATGGTCAACCCTATGTGTAACCCTAACTCGGTAACCCTACTCCCTAACTGTAACCCTAACAATCCCAAACAATGAGGGCTAGGGTTATGAAAGTTTGATATGTGTCTCCCTCGGGGGTCCCTGACAGGTCTGTTGTGGTCTTGGTAAGATTCGGTCAAGCAATGATAACTCCTGTCAGGAAGGAGCTAGAAGGCTGAGATTGGCATCAAATGAAAGCTTAGGGCCTCAGCAATGCAATGGTTATAGTTTCAAGTGTCTACCTGCACTTTTTAAAAATCGATGTCATTTTCTGGAAGGGGATTCCAGATTTAGACATCAAATGACCGATTCTGGAATCTGCTATAACTCCTCTCAGGAAGGAGCTAGAGGGCTGGGATTAGCATCAAATGAAAGCTTAGGACCTCAGCAGTGCAATGGTTGTAGTTTCAAGTGTCTACCTGCACTTTTTAAAAATCGATGTCATTTTCTGGAAGGGGATTCCAGATTTAGACATCAAATGACACATTCTGGAATCTGCCTTAACTCCTCTCAGGAAGGAGCAAGAGGCGTGGGACTGGCTTCAAATGAAAGCTGAGGGCCCTACGAGTGTAAAGGTGGTAGTTTCACGTGTCTAACTTGAATGTTAAGGGTTTTATGGTCAACCCTATGTGTAACCCTAACTCGGTAACCCTACACCCTAACTGTAACCCTATACCCCAAAAAGCAGGTATGTTGTGATGACATCTCTCTGACCCCTAAAGAAAAACTTTGACGTTCACCACAATAAGCATGTTCCCTGTGGGATTTGATCCCACAAAAGTTGGGTTGAAAGCCATAGCATAAGACCACTCAGCCACTCAGTGCCATGAATTTTTCGCGTTTGGAACTTGTACTTATTTTTTAAGCTTTGTGTGGAGGGGGGCTGGGATAATGACCCTCCTAACCCTTGGGGTCAGAGGTCATTTAACCCTAGTTTCCAAACAATTAGGGCTAGGGTTATGAAAGGTGGCTGTCGGTTTTGGGTGTTTTTGGGTGTTTTTGGGCTGATCCAAACACTTTGGGTTTCAATGTCTCTTTCTGGAATGCAATGCCAGCTTGCTTCATTCTGGTGACAATCTCTAACTTTGTCCAGGAAGGCCCTAGAAGTGTGGGATTGGCATCAAATGAAAGCTTAGGGCCTTGGCAGTACAATGGTAGTGGTTTCAAGTGTCTAACTTAAATGGTAAGGGGTCTTTGGTCAACCCTATTTGCAACCCTAAGCCCTAAGCCTTGACCCTAACTCCAGTCAGGGTTTTTATTGGCTTCCAATGACAGCTTAGGGCCTTAAGAGTGTAATGGTGTTCCTTTCAGGTGTGTACCTGCACTTTTTAAAAAACGATGTCACATTCTGGAAGGGGATTCCAGATTTAGTCATCCAATGTCAGATTCTGGAATCTGAAAGGTTAGGCTAAGTTAGTTTAATAAAACACTTTGCCTCAGTAACACTAAGTCTCCACTGCTCAAGATGCACCACAATAAGCATGTCCCCCGTGGGGTTTGATCCCACAACCTACTGGTTGCAAGCCATAGCATTAGACCACTCGGCCACTCAGTGCTATGAATTTTTCGCGTTTGGAACTTGTACTTATTTTTTAAGCTTTGTGTGGAGGGGGGCTGGGATAATGACCCTCCTAGCCCGAGGGGGTAGAGGTAATCTAACCCTAGTTTGCTGACTATTAGGGTTACGGTGATGAAAAATTGATATGTGTCTCCCTGGGGGGTGCCTGACAGGTGTGTTGTGGTGTCATTTCTCTAACCCTAGCAGAAAAATTTGACCTCATGAATCAGCGTATAATCTACATGGTTGGATTGGGAGGCTGATGCCCCACTGAGTCTGGGGGATTTGCAAGCTCTCCCAGGGGTCAAAATTTAAACGTTGACCGATCGACACGAGGCTCACGTATGTTCATCGGGGGAGCCAGGGTATCCAGTGTGAGAAGTTTCAGCCCTGTGCGACCCTCCTGACCCTATCGGTCAAAGGTCAACGGGGTGACCTTTCCCATAAGGCCTTGAGCCAGGGAGCTGAAATTCGCTGTCATGCATCGGGGCTGGCAGCACATCCACGGTGTGCGATCTCAGCCCTCTAGGCCACCCGGAAGTCTTTCAGGAGAGCTGAAGGCACTCGTTTTCAAAAACGCCTTAACCGAACATATTTTGTGCGCCATTTTTGAAATACTTGAGCAAACGAGCTCAAAGTGGCATCAAAATGACCGTCTCTACACCCCGCTGATGTGTGCCGACAGTGGTGGTTGTAGCTGAAACGGAAATACCCGAAAAAAGCACGTTTCTGTATTTCGCCGTTTCACGTTTTTATTTTTTAAAAATCAACGGTGATAGCCAGGGGGCTGAGACTTTCAGGGTGTCCTCGGGGTCCCATCCCACACCTGTGATAAAATTTTCAGCCCTCCGGGACATGTAGAAGTATGTGAAATAGGCAAATGCTAACGTTTTGTGGCTAAAATAGGAGCTAATTTCGCTATTTACATTAATAGCTCCCAAACGATGACAGCTAGCCGGCTCAAACTCGCACACAGAGTGTGTGGTGACCTTAGGCACCCATCGATATGGGGCAGCCCCGCCCACCGCGTGGAATTACTGCACAAAGTGGGCGGGAGCTGAAATTAGCCGTTAGCTGCTAACTCTAACTTCCAGCTTGAATAACTCCTAAACGATTAGGGTTAGGAGGATGGGGGTTGGAGGCATGACTCCCGGGGGGGTCCCTGATGGATGTGTGGAAGGGGATCCCTCCCGCGCGTGTGGAAGCCGCGTGGTTGTTGCATTTAGCATTAGCCGCCGCTAACGACTTTGGAGTTGAATAACTCTGGAAGGGGAGGGGCTAGGAGGGTGTGGCTTTAACAGCTGACTCCCTGGGGGGTCCCTGACCTGTATGTAGGACCTCATCCCTCTGCTGCCCTCCTAGCCCCGCCCAATGACCTTTTACCTCAGGAGCGCGTTTAATTGAATAACTCTGGAAGGGGAGGGGCTAGGAGGGTGTGGCTTGAACAGTTGACTTCCAGTGGGGTCCCCGACACTTGTGTGCGATGGCATCCCGATCGGACCTTTGGATCTCCTTCAAATCATGTTTTTTCACTTTTTTCAGCGAAATCTCATTTCAGAGAGGATTGGGAGGCTGATGGCATAGTAACCCTAGAGGATCTGTAGTCTGTCATAGGGGGTGAAAATTAACGCTTTGCCCGATTGGCACGAAACTCGGGGAGCTTCATCGGGGGTGCTGGGAGAGCCGCTGTGTGGATTTTCAGCCCTCTGGGACCATCTTGACCCTAGGGGTCAAAGGTCATCTAACCCTAGATCGCAGACCATTAGGGCTAGGGTTATGAAAGTTGGATATGTGTCTCACTGGGGGGTGCCTGACAGGTGTGTTGTGGTGTCATTTCTGTAACCCTAGCAGAAAAATTTGACCTCATGAATCAGCACATAATCTATATGGTTGGATCCGTGGGGATGAGCCTTGGGTGTCCTGAGGGTCGGTTGGGTCAATTTCCACCATGAAATTTGGGACCCTCGGGGACCGGCAGGACCCCCGCACACATACCTCATGTGAGGTCAGGGATCCCCTCATCACTCTAAGGGATTCCCCCAGAGGGTGAAAACAACGCATTGAGCTAGAGACAAAAAAACGCTAGATCCTGCATCGGGGCTTCCAGGGCATCCATCCTGTGAAGTTTCAGCTCTCTAGAATACTTTTTTCAAAAAAAATCCATCCGTTTTCACTTGCCCTGCAGAAGGCCCGAAATAAAGCATGAATCATAGCAAAATCCCTCAACGCTTTGACCGATCGGCACGAAACTCGGGAACCTGCATCAGGGGAGCCAGGGTATCCATTGTGAGAAGTTTCAGCCCTGAGCGACCTTCCTGACCCTATCGGTCAAAGGTCAACGGGGTGACCTTTCCCATAAGGCCTTGAGCCAGGGAGCTCAAATTCGGGGTCATGCATCGGGGCTGGCAGCACATCCAATCTGTGCGATTTCAGCCCTCTAGGCCACCCGGAAGTCTTTCGGGAGAGCTGAAGGCACTCGTTTTCAAAAACGCCTTAACCGAACATATTTTGTGCGCCATTTTTGAAATACTGGAGCAAACGAGCTCAAAGTGGAATCAAAATGACCGTCTCTACACCCCGCTGATGTGTGCCGGCTGCGGTGGTTGTAGCTGAAACGGAAATACCCGAAAAAAGCTACTTTCTGCATTTCGCGTTTTCACGTTTTTATTTTTTAAAAATCAACGGTAATAGCTGGAGGGCTGAGACTTTCAGGGTTGCCTCGGGGTCCCCTTCTGCACCTGTGGTAAAATTTTCAGCCTCCCGGGACATGTAGAAGTATGTTAAATAGGCAAATGCTAACGTTTTGCGGCTAAAAAACGAGCTAATTTAGCTATTTTCGTTAATAGCTCCCAAACGGTGATAGCTAGCCGGCTCAAACTCGCACACAGGGTGCGTGGTGACCTTAGGCACCCTTTGATATGGGGCAGCCCCGCCCACCGCGTAGAATTACTGCGCAAATTGAGAAGGAGCTTAAATTAGCCGTTAGCTGCTAACCCTAACTTTGAGCTTTAATAACTCCTAAACGATTAGGGTTAGGAGGATGGGATTTGGATGCATGACTCCCGGGAGGGTCCCTGATGGGTGTGTAAAAGGATATCCCTCCAGCGCGTGCACAAGCCGCGTGGTTAACGCGTTTAGCATTAGCCGCCGCTAACGACTTCGGAGTTGAATAACTCTGGAAGGGGAGGGGCTAGGAGGGTGTGGCTTTGTCAGGTGACCCCCAGGGGGGTCCCTGACCTGTTTGTGGAAGGTCATCCCTCTGCTGCCCTCCTAGCCCCGCCCAGTGACCTTTAACCTCCAGAGCGCGTTAATTGAATAACTCTGGAAGGGGAGGGGCTAGGAGGGTGTGGCTTTGACAGGTGAGGCCCAGGGGGGTCCCCAACACCTGTGTGGAATGGCATCCCGATCGGACCTTTGGATCTCCTTCAAATCGTGTTTTTTCAATTTTTTCAACGAAATCACATCCGAGAGCAGATTGAGAGGCTGAGGGCATACTGACTCTAGAGGATCTGAAGCTCTCCCAGGGGGTGAAAATTAACGAATTGACCGATTGGCACCAAACTCGGGGAGGTTGATCGGGGGGGCCAGGCCTTCCGCTGTGTGAAGTTTCAGCCCTCTGGGACCAACTTGACCCTAGGGGTCAAAGGTCATCGAGCCCTAGTTCGCAAACGATTAGGGTTAGGGTTATGCAAATTTGATATGCGTCTCCCCGGGGGGTCCCTGACAGGTCTGTTGAGGTTTCATATCTCTAACCCTAGCGTAAAAATTTGACCTCACGAATCAGCGCATAGTCTATATGGATGGATTGGGAGGCTGATGAGGAGCATTTTCAGCTCTCTGGGAACCTCGTAACCCTAGCGGTCAACGGTAATCTAACCCTAATTCCATCAACATTAGGGTTAGGGTTATGGGAGTTGGATATGTGTTGATACGCGATGAGCCTTGGGTGTCCTGAGGGTCGGTTCGGTCAATTTCCACCGTGAAATTTCGGACCTCTCGGGGACCGGCAACAACCCCATACACGTATTTCTTGGGCTGCTGACTGTCTGTTTTGGGTGTTTTTGGGCTCATCCTAGCATGTGGAGCTAACATGGCTAAGGATTCCAGATTCGGTCAACCAATGTCCGCTTCTGGAATCAGCTATAACTCAGCTCAGGAAGGAGCTACAGTGGTAAGATTGGTGTCAAATTAAAGCTTAGGACCTCAGCAATGCAATGGTGGTGGTTTCAAGTGTCTAAATGCAACTTTTTAAAAAACGATGTCACATTCTGGAAGGCAATTCCAGATTTCGTCAACCAATGACCAAATCTGGAATCAGCTATAACTTTGCCCGGGAAGGAGCTAGAGGGCTGGGATTGACTTCAGATGATAGCTGAGAGCCTCAGCAGTGCAATGGTGGTGGTTTCAAGTGTTTAACTCCACATTTAAGGGTCAAGGACTTATTCTGGAAGGGGATTCCAGATTTGGTCAACCAATGACCGCTTCTGGAATCTGCTCTAACTCGGCCCAGGAAAGAGCTGGAGGGCTGGGAGTGACATCAGATGACAGCTGGGGGGTCCCTGACAGGTGTGTTGTGATGTCATCTCTCTACACCATGAATAAAAATTTGACCTCATGAATCAGCCCATAGTCTATGTGGTTGATCGGTGGGGATGAGCCTTGGGTGTCCTGAGGGTCAGTTGGGTCAATTTCCACCATGAAATTTGGGACCCCTCGGGGACTGGCAACGACCCCGCACACGTGTCTCTCGGGGCGGCGACTGTCTGTTTTGGGTGTTTTGGGGCTGATCCAAACACTTTGAGCTTCAAAGACCCAATCTGGAAGTGGATTCCAGATTCCAGATTGGGATTCCAGATTCCAGATTCCAGATTCCAGATTCGGTCAAGCAATGATAACTCCGCCCAGGAAGGAGCTAGAGGACTGGGCTGGGCTTCAGATGACAGCTGAGGGCCTCAGCAGTGCAATGGTGGTGGTTTCACGTGTCTACCTGCAATCTTAAGGGTCAAAAACGCAATCTGGAAGGGGATTCCAGATTCGGTCAAGCAATGATAACTCCTCTCAGGAAGGAGCTAGAGGGCTGAGATTGGCATCAAATGAAAGCTTAGGGCCTCAGCAGTGCAATGGTTGTAGTTTCAAGTGTCTACCTGCACTTTTTAAAAATCGATGTCACATTCTGGAAGGGGATTCCAGATTAGGTCAACCAATGACCAAATCTGGAATCTGCTCTAACTCTGCCCAGGAAGTAGCTAGAGGACTGGGATTGGCTTCTACTGACAGCTGGGGAGGTCCCTGACAGGTGTGGTGGGGTGTCATCTCTCTACCCCCTGGATAAAAATTTGACCTCATGAATCAGCCCATAGTCTATGTGGTTGGATCGGTGGGGATGAGCCTTGGGTGTCCTGAGGGTCAGTCGGGTCAATTTCCACCATGAAATTTGGGACCCCTCGGGGACTGGCAACGACCCCGCACACGTGTCTCTCGGGGCGGTGACTGTCTGTTTTGGGTGTTTTTGGGCTGATCCAAACACTTTGAGCTTCAAAGACGCAATCTGGAAGGGGATTCCACATTCCAGATTGGGATTCCAGATTCCAGATTCCAGATTCCAGATTCCAGGTTGGGATTCCAGATTCCAGATTCCAGATTCCAGATTCCAGGTTGGGATTCCAGATTCCAGATTCCAGATTCCAGGTTGGGATTCCAGATTCCAGATTCCAGATTCCAGATTGGCATGGGATTCCAGATTCGGTCAAGCAATGATAACTCCGCCCAGGAAGTAGCTAGAGGACTGGGATTGGCTTCCACTGACAGCTGGGGAAGTCCCTGACAGGTGTGGTGGGGTGTCATCTCTCCAGGACCTCTAGAAATGTTTGACTTCACCAATCGGCCCCCGCTCTCTAGCGTTGATCCGGGCTGATGAGCTTTCTTTGTCCTCAGGGTCGGTTGGGTCAATTTCCACCGTGAAATTTTGGACCCCTCGGGGACCAGCGGGACCCCCACCCACGCGTTTGTGGGGGTGTGACTGTCTGTTTTGTGTGTTTTGGGGCTCGTCCCAACATTTTTGGCATTTCGGGTGAAAATCCCATATGGCCGGGTTCTCTGATTTATTTAGAGTCATTTTGGTGAAAAACATGGGTTAGCCACTTGAAAACTGAATTTTAAAATGGTTTTCTAACTTTTGATGGCTCTCTAGCGCTCAAAACATAGTGGTCAAAATCCGGAATTGAGATTCCGGAATTGAAAAAACCGGAAACGGAATTTTCAGTTCTGGATTCCAGATTCCAGATTCCAGATTCCACAATTGCAAATTCCGGATCCGGATTCTTCCGTTCTGGAATTCCAGATTCCTATCAAATCGACGGTGTCCCCTAACCCTAACCCTAACCCTAACCCTAACCCTAACCCTAGCCTTGACACAACCCTACTTCCAGAATGTCACATTGACCAACTTTTGACCAAAACTTCCAGAAACCCTAACCCTAACCCTACCACCCGGACCGGCTCGTCACCCTCTACGCATGGCTCAAGTCTCAAGTCTCTCACACTTAGGGTTACAAAGTTATTAACAAAAGACTCACTTCAAAGTGCTTTTTTTGGGAATAACTCCTCCCCCTTACATCACACCAACATGGTTCACACATGTATGGATAGATCTCGTCCAGACCTATCCATAGATGTCTCAACCATTCATGTCAGTTGTTCCTAGAAAAAGTCATTCAATCTCAAAGCAAAAAAGACTCACTTTGAGTGGTTTTCATCCCTATACCTAACCCTAACCCTAACCCAGACCTATCCATAGATGTCTCAACCATTCATGTCAGTTGTTCCTAGAAAAAGTCATTCAATCTCAAAGCAAAAAAGACTCACTTTGAGTGGTTTTCATCCCTATACCTACTGGAAGCCCTAACACTTACATTGACTCCTATGGGGCTCCGGGAACATGACTCTGTAACTCAGCCAAACAAAGGCCCACAGTCCTGATTTTCACACCACGCACTCACAACCCTAGCCTTGACACAACCCTACTTCCAGAATGTCACATTGACCAACTTTTGACCAAAACTTCAAGAAACCCTAACCCTAACCCTACCACCCGGACCGGCTCGTCACCCTCTACGCATGGCTCAAGTCTCAAGTCTCTCACACTTAGGGTTACAAAGTTATTAACAAAAGACTCACTTCAAAGTGCTTTTTTTGGGAATAACTCCTCCCCCTTACATCACACCAACATGGTTCACACATGTATGGATAGATCTCGTCCAGACCTATCCATAGATGTCTCAACCATTCATGTCAGTTGTTCCTAGAAAAAGTCATTCAAACTCAAAGCAAAAAAGACTCACTTTGAGTGGTTTTCATCCCTATACCTACTGGAAGCCCTAACACTTACATTGACTCCTATGGGGCTCCGGGAACATGACTCTGTAACTCAGCCAAACAAAGGCCCACAGTCCTGATTTTCACACCACGCACTCACAACCCTAGCCTTGACACAACCCTACTTCCAGAATGTCACATTGACCAACTTTTGACCAAAACTTCAAGAAACCCTAACCCTAACCCTACCACCCGGACCGGCTCGTCACCCTCTACGCATGGCTCAAGTCTCAAGTCTCTCACACTTAGGGTTACAAAGTTATTAACAAAAGACTCACTTCAAAGTGCTTTTTTTGGGAATAACTCCTCCCCCTTACATCACACCAACATGGTTCACACATGTATGGATAGATCTCGTCCAGACCTATCCATAGATGTCTCAACCATTCATGTCAGTTGTTCCTAGAAAAAGTCATTCAATCTCAAAGCAAAAAAGACTCACTTTGAGTGGTTTTCATCCCTATACCTAACCCTAACCCTAACCCAGACCTATCCATAGATGTCTCAACCATTCATGTCAGTTGTTCCTAGAAAAAGTCATTCAATCTCAAAGCAAAAAAGACTCACTTTGAGTGGTTTTCATCCCTATACCTACTGGAAGCCCTAACACTTACATTGACTCCTATGGGGCTCCGGGAACATGACTCTGTAACTCAGCCAAACAAAGGCCCACAGTCCTGATTTTCACACCACGCACTCACAACCCTAGCCTTGACACAACCCTACTTCCAGAATGTCACATTGACCAACTTTTGACCAAAACTTCCAGAAACCCTAACCCTAACCCTACCACCCGGACCGGCTCGTCACCCTCTACGCATGGCTCAAGTCTCAAGTCTCTCACACTTAGGGTTACAAAGTTATTAACAAAAGACTCACTTCAAAGTGCTTTTTTTGGGAATAACTCCTCCCCCTTACATCACACCAACATGGTTCACACATGTATGGATAGATCTCGTCCAGACCTATCCATAGATGTCTCAACCATTCATGTCAGTTGTTCCTAGAAAAAGTCATTCAATCTCAAAGCAAAAAAGACTCACTTTGAGTGGTTTTCATCCCTATACCTAACCCTAACCCTAACCCAGACCTATCCATAGATGTCTCAACCATTCATGTCAGTTGTTCCTAGAAAAAGTCATTCAATCTCAAAGCAAAAAAGACTCACTTTGAGTGGTTTTCATCCCTATACCTACTGGAAGCCCTAACACTTACATTGACTCCTATGGGGCTCCGGGAACATGACTCTGTAACTCAGCCAAACAAAGGCCCACAGTCCTGATTTTCACACCACGCACTCACAACCCTAGCCTTGACACAACCCTACTTCCAGAATGTCACATTGACCAACTTTTGACCAAAACTTCCAGAAACCCTAACCCTAACCCTACCACCCGGACCGGCTCGTCACCCTCTACGCATGGCTCAAGTCTCAAGTCTCTCACACTTAGGGTTACAAAGTTATTAACAAAAGACTCACTTCAAAGTGCTTTTTTTGGGAATAACTCCTCCCCCTTACATCACACCAACATGGTTCACACATGTATGGATAGATCTCGTCCAGACCTATCCATAGATGTCTCAACCATTCATGTCAGTTGTTCCTAGAAAAAGTCATTCAATCTCAAAGCAAAAAAGACTCACTTTGAGTGGTTTTCATCCCTATACCTACTTCCAGAATGTCACATTGACCAACTTTTGACCAAAACTTCAAGAAACCCTAACCCTAACCCTACCACCCGGACCGCCTCGTCACCCTCTACGCATGGCTCAAGTCTCAAGTCTCTCACACTTAGGGTTACAAAGTTATTACACGAGCAGTTATTAACTGGGTTCTTAATGATCCCTATTACCTAACCCTAACCCTAACCCTAACCCTAACCCTAACCCTATTAACAAAAGACTCACTTCAAAGTGCTTTTTTTGGGAATAACTCCTCCCCCTTACATCACACCAACATGGTTCACACATGTATGGATAGATCTCGTCCAGACCTATCCATAGATGTCTCAACCATTCATGTCAGTTGTTCCTATAAAAATTCATTCAATATCAAAGCAAAAAAGACTCACTTTGAGTGGTTTTCATCCCTATACCTACCACCCGGACCGGCTCGTCACCCTCTACGCATGGCTCAAGTCTCAAGTCTCTCACACTTAGGGTTACAAAGTTATTACACGAGCAGTTATTAACTGGGTTCTTAATGATCCCTATTACCTACTGGAAGCCCTAACACTTACATTGACTCCTATGGGGCTCCGGGAACATGACTCTGTAACTCAGCCAAACAAAGGCCCACAGTCCTGATTTTCACACCACGCACTCACAACCCTAGCCTTGACACAACCCTACTTCCAGAATGTCACATTGACCAACTTTTGACCAAAACTTCAAGAAACCCTAACCCTAACCCTACCACCCGGACCGCCTCGTCACCCTCTACGCATGGCTCAAGTCTCAAGTCTCTCACACTTAGGGTTACAAAGTTATTACACGAGCAGTTATTAACTGGGTTCTTAATGATCCCTATTACCTACTGGAAACCCTAACACTTACATTGACTCCTATGGGGCTCCGGGAACATGACTCTGTAACTCAGCCAAACAAAGGCCCACAGTCCTGATTTTCACACCACGCACTCACAACCCTAGACCTGACACAACCCTGGGTCCAGAATGTCACATTGACCAACTTTTGACCAAAACTTACAGAAACCCTAACCCTAACCCTACCACCCGGACCGGCTCGTCACCCTCTACGCATGGCTCAAGTCTCAAGTCTCTCACACTTAGGGTTACAAAGTTATTAACAAAAGACTCACTTCAAAGTGCTTTTTTTGGGAATAACTCCTCCCCCTTACATCACACCAACATGGTTCACACATGTATGGATAGATCTCGTCCAGACCTATCCATAGATGTCTCAACCATTCATGTCAGTTGTTCCTATAAAAATTCATTCAATATCAAAGCAAAAAAGACTCACTTTGAGTGGTTTTCATCCCTATACCTAACCCTAACCCTAACCCTACCACCCGGACCGGCTCGTCACCCTCTACGCATGGCTCAAGTCTCAAGTCTCTCACACTTAGGGTTACAAAGTTATTAACAAAAGACTCACTTCAAAGTGCTTTTTTTGGGAATAACTCCTCCCCCTTACATCACACCAACATGGTTCACACATGTATGGATAGATCTCGTCCAGACCTATCCATAGATGTCTCAACCATTCATGTCAGTTGTTCCTATAAAAATTCATTCAATATCAAAGCAAAAAAGACTCACTTTGAGTGGTTTTCATCCCTATACCTAACCCTAACCTAACCTTGTCCTGATTTTCACACCACGCACTCACAACCCTAGCCCTGACACAACCCTAGGTCCAGAATCTCACTTTGACCAACTTTTGACCCAAACTTCCAGAAACCCTAACCCTACCCCTACCACCCGGACCGGCTCGTCACCCTCTACGCATGGCTCAAGTCTCAAGTCTCAAGCACTTAGGGTTACAAAGTTATTAACAAAAGACTCACTTCAAAGTGCCTTTTTTTGGAATAACTCCTCCCCCTTACATCACAACAACATGGTTCACACATGTATGGATAGATCTCGTCCAGACCTATCCATAGATGTCTCAACCATTCATGTCAGTTGTTCCTAGAAAAAGTCATTCAATATCAAACCCAAAAAGAGGCACTTTGAGTGGTTTTCATCCCTATACCTAACCCTAACCCTAACCTTCACACCACGCACTCACAACCCTAGCCCTGACACAACCCTAGGTCCAGAATGTCACTTTGACCAACTTTTGACCCAAACTTCCAGAAACCCTAACCCTACCCCTACCACCCGGACCGGCTCGTCACCCTCTACGCATGGCTCAAGTCTCAAGTCTCAAGCACTTAGGGTTACAAAGTTATTAACAAAAGACTCACTTCAAAGTGCCTTTTTTTGGAATAACTCCTCCCCCTTACATCACAACAACATGGTTCACATATGTATGGATAGATCTCGTCCAGACCTATCCATAGATGTCTCAACCATTCATGTCAGTTGTTCCTAGAAAAAGTCATTCAATATCAAACCCAAAAAGAGGCACTTTGAGTGGTTTTCATCCCTATACCTAACCCTAACCCTAACCTAACCTAGTCCTGATTTTCACACCACGCACTCACAACCCTAGCCCTGACACAACCCTAGGTCCAGAATCTCACTTTGACCAACTTTTGACCCAAACTTCCAGAAACCCTAACCCTACCCCTACCACCCGGACCGGCTCGTCACCCTCTACGCATGGCTCAAGTCTCAAGTCTCAAGCACTTAGGGTTACAAAGTTATTAACAAAAGACTCACTTCAAAGTGCCTTTTTTTGGAATAACTCCTCCCCCTTACATCACAACAACATGGTTCACATATGTATGGATAGATCTCGTCCAGACCTATCCATAGATGTCTCAACCATTCATGTCAGTTGTTCCTAGAAAAAGTCATTCAATATCAAACCCAAAAAGAGGCACTTTGAGTGGTTTTCATCCCTATACCTAACCCTAACCCTAACCTAACCTAGTCCTGATTTTCACACCACGCACTCACAACCCTAGCCCTGACACAACCCTAGGTCCAGAATCTCACTTTGACCAACTTTTGACCCAAACTTCCAGAAACCCTAACCCTACCCCTACCACCCGGACCGGCTCGTCACCCTCTACGCATGGCTCAAGTCTCAAGTCTCAAGCACTTAGGGTTACAAAGTTATTAACAAAAGACTCACTTCAAAGTGCCTTTTTTTGGAATAACTCCTCCCCCTTACATCACAACAACATGGTTCACATATGTATGGATAGATCTCGTCCAGACCTATCCATAGATGTCTCAACCATTCATGTCAGTTGTTCCTAGAAAAAGTCATTCAATATCAAACCCAAAAAGAGGCACTTTGAGTGGTTTTCATCCCTATACCTAACCCTAACCCTAACCTAACCTAGTCCTGATTTTCACACCACGCACTCACAACCCTAGCCCTGACACAACCCTAGGTCCAGAATCTCACTTTGACCAACTTTTGACCCAAACTTCCAGAAACCCTAACCCTAACCCTACCACCCGGACCGGCTCGTCACCCTCTACGCATGGCTCAAGTCTCAAGTCTCAAGCACTTAGGGTTACAAAGTTATTAACAAAAGACTCACTTCAAAGTGCCTTTTTTTGGAATAACTCCTCCCCCTTACATCACAACAACATGGTTCACATATGTATGGATAGATCTCGTCCAGACCTATCCATAGATGTCTCAACCATTCATGTCAGTTGTTCCTAGAAAAAGTCATTCAATATCAAACCCAAAAAGAGGCACTTTGAGTGGTTTTCATCCCTATACCTAACCCTAACCCTAACCCTAACCCTAACCCTAACCTAACCCTAACCCTAACCCTAACCCTAACCCTAACCCTAACCTAACCTTGTCCTGATTTTCACACCACGCACTCACAACCCTAGCCCTGACACAACCCTAGGTCCAGAATCTCACTTTGACCAACTTTTGACCCAAACTTCCAGAAACCCTAACCCTACCCCTACCACCCGGACCGGCTCGTCACCCTCTACGCATGGCTCAAGTCTCAAGTCTCAAGCACTTAGGGTTACAAAGTTATTAACAAAAGACTCACTTCAAAGTGCCTTTTTTTGGAATAACTCCTCCCCCTTACATCACAACAACATGGTTCACATATGTATTGATAGATCTCGTCCAGACCTATCCATAGATGTCTCAACCATTCATGTCAGTTGTTCCTAGAAAAAGTCATTCAATATCAAACCCAAAAAGAGGCACTTTGAGTGGTTTTCATCCCTATACCTAACCCTAACCCTAACCTAACCTAGTCCTGATTTTCACACCACGCACTCACAACCCTAGCCCTGACACAACCCTAGGTCCAGAATCTCACTTTGACCAACTTTTGACCCAAACTTCCAGAAACCCTAACCCTACCCCTACCACCCGGACCGGCTCGTCACCCTCTACGCATGGCTCAAGTCTCAAGTCTCAAGCACTTAGGGTTACAAAGTTATTAACAAAAGACTCACTTCAAAGTGCCTTTTTTTGGAATAACTCCTCCCCCTTACATCACAACAACATGGTTCACATATGTATGGATAGATCTCGTCCAGACCTATCCATAGATGTCTCAACCATTCATGTCAGTTGTTCCTAGAAAAAGTCATTCAATATCAAACCCAAAAAGAGGCACTTTGAGTGGTTTTCATCCCTATACCTAACCCTAACCCTAACCTAACCTAGTCCTGATTTTCACACCACGCACTCACAACCCTAGCCCTGACACAACCCTAGGTCCAGAATCTCACTTTGACCAACTTTTGACCCAAACTTCCAGAAACCCTAACCCTACCCCTACCACCCGGACCGGCTCGTCACCCTCTACGCATGGCTCAAGTCTCAAGTCTCAAGCACTTAGGGTTACAAAGTTATTAACAAAAGACTCACTTCAAAGTGCCTTTTTTTGGAATAACTCCTCCCCCTTACATCACAACAACATGGTTCACATATGTATGGATAGATCTCGTCCAGACCTATCCATAGATGTCTCAACCATTCATGTCAGTTGTTCCTAGAAAAAGTCATTCAATATCAAACCCAAAAAGAGGCACTTTGAGTGGTTTTCATCCCTATACCTAACCCTAACCCTAACCTAACCTAGTCCTGATTTTCACACCACGCACTCACAACCCTAGCCCTGACACAACCCTAGGTCCAGAATGTCACTTTGACCAACTTTTGACCCAAACTTACAGAAACCCTAACCCTACCCCTACCACCCGGACCGGCTCGTCACCCTCTACGCATGGCTCAAGTCTCAAGTCTCAAGCACTTAGGGTTACAAAGTTATTAACAAAAGACTCACTTCAAAGTGCCTTTTTTTGGAATAACTCCTCCCCCTTACATCACAACAACATGGTTCACATATGTATGGATAGATCTCGTCCAGACCTATCCATAGATGTCTCAACCATTCATGTCAGTTGTTCCTAGAAAAAGTCATTCAATATCAAACCCAAAAAGAGGCACTTTGAGTGGTTTTCATCCCTATACCTAACCCTAACCCTAACCTAACCTAGTCCTGATTTTCACACCACGCACTCACAACCCTAGCCCTGACACAACCCTAGGTCCAGAATCTCACTTTGACCAACTTTTGACCCAAACTTCCAGAAACCCTAACCCTACCCCTACCACCCGGACCGGCTCGTCACCCTCTACGCATGGCTCAAGTCTCAAGTCTCAAGCACTTAGGGTTACAAAGTTATTAACAAAAGACTCACTTCAAAGTGCCTTTTTTGGAATAACTCCTCCCCCTTACATCACAACAACATGGTTCACATATGTATGGATAGATCTCGTCCAGACCTATCCATAGATGTCTCAACCATTCATGTCAGTTGTTCCTAGAAAAAGTCATTCAATATCAAACCCAAAAAGAGGCACTTTGAGTGGTTTTCATCCCTATACCTAACCCTAACCCTAACCTAACCTAGTCCTGATTTTCACACCACGCACTCACAACCCTAGCCCTGACACAACCCTAGTTCCAGAATGGCACTTTGACCAACTTTTGACCCAAACTTCCAGAAACCCTAACCCTACCCCCACCACCCGGACCGGCTCGTCACCCTCTACGCATGGCTCAAGTCTCAAGTCTCAAGCACTTAGGGTTACAAAGTTATTCAAAATCGCAGGCCTGCGATTACCACATTTACCCCTTAACCTACTGGAAACCCTAACACTTACATTGACTCCTATGGGGCTCCGGGAACATGACTCTGTAACTCAGCCAAACAAAGGCCCACAGTCCTGATTTTCACACCACGCACTCACAACCCTAGCCCTGACACAACCCTAGGTCCAGAATGTCACTTTGACCAACTTTTGACCCAAACTTCCAGAAACCCTAACCCTACCCCTACCACCCGGACCGGCTCGTCACCCTCTACGCATGGCTCAAGTCTCAAGTCTCAAGCACTTAGGGTTACAAAGTTATTAACAAAAGACTCACTTCAAAGTGCCTTTTTTTGGAATAACTCCTCCCCCTTACATCACACCAACATGGTTCACACATGTATGGATAGATCTCGTCCAGACCTATCCATAGATGTCTCAACCATTCATGTCAGTTGTTCCTATAAAAAGTCATTCAATCTCAAAGCAAAAAAGAGGCACTTTGAGTGGTTTTTATCCCTATACCTAACCCTAACCCTAACCCTAACCTAACCCTAACCCTAACCCTACCACCCGGACCGGCTCGTCACCCTCTACGCATGGCTCAAGTCTCAAGTCTCTCACACTTAGGGTTACAAAGTTATTACACGAGCAGTTATTAACTGGGTTCTTAATGATCCCTATTACCTAACCCTAACCCTAACCCTAACCCTAACCCTAACCCTAACCTAACCCTAACCCTAACCCTAACCCTAACCTAACCCTAACCTAACCCTAACCCTAACCCTAACCCTAACCCTTGTTCTGAGGGTCTCTGAGCGCCGGGAGTAGGACCGTTGGAATCGCCTCGGCGAGCTCTACAACATATCTGGCATTGCCATTTTATACCCGGAAAGTGTATGTGGCATTTATTTCCCTAACCATGGGTCCTAGACAAAAACAGGACGTCTAGGTGAATTCGGGGGATTTTTTACAGTCCGGTGATGTGTCTTTTGACTCTCTAGCACCTATTTTTTTTTGTTGCAGTACCACCATTTTACCACTAGGGGGAGCAATTTGTCTGTCGTTTTCTGGAATATAGTTCCACAATTGGTTCAATCTACCACTGTGAGCCGTAGGAACATGCTAGAGAGCTGGGAGTTGGTTTAAACTGCTGTTAGGGGACTCGGGCTCCCTTGGCCACCGTTTCTGAGTGCCTAGGACCTTTCTACCAAAGATTCCAGAACTGAAGATTCCGTTTCCAGAACTGAAGATTCCGTTTCCGGAACTGAAGATTCCGTTTCCGGAACTGAACATTCTGAAAACGAGCTCCAACTTCCGCTCAGGAAGGACCGAGAGCTCTGGCAATGACTTCAAATGAAAGCTGAGGGCCTCAGCAGTGCAATGGAAGTGGTTTCAAGTGTCCAACTACAACACTGTAGATTTTGAATAGGGATTCCAGATTGGTCAAGCCTTGACCGATTCTGGAAGGTGCTGTAACTGAGCTCAGGAAAGAGCTAGAGGTGTGGGATTTACTTCAAATGAAAGCTGGGGGGGTCCCTGACAGGTGTGGTATGATGTCATCTCTGTAAACCTGCATAAAAATTTCACCTCATGAATCAGCCCATAGACTGTATGGTGGGATACAGGGGGATGAGCCTTATGTGTCCTGAGGGTCAGTTGGGTCAATTTCCACCATTAATTTTGCGACCCCTTGGGGAGTGGCAACAACCCCAAACACACAACTGTTGGGGTGGTGACTGTCTGTTTTGGGTGTTTTTGGGCTGATCCAAACACTTTGAGCTTCAAAGATGCAATCTGGAAGGGGATTCCAGATTCCAGATTCCAGATTCCAGATTCCAGATTGGGATTCCAGATTCCAGATTCCAGATTCCAGATTGGGATTCCAGATTCCAGATTCCAGATTCCAGATTCCAGATTGGGATTCCAGATTCGGTCAAGCAATGATAACTCCTCTCAGGAAGGAGCTAGATGGCTGGGATTAGCATCAAATGAAAGCTTAGGACCTCAGCAGTGTAATGGTTGCAGTGTCAAGTCTCAAGTCACTTCTTAAAAATCGATGTCATTTTCTGGAAGGGGATTCCAGATTTAGACATCAAATGACCGATTCTGGAATCTGCTATAACTCCTCTCAGGAAGGAGCTAGAGGCGTGGGACTGGCTTCAAATGAAAGCTGAGGGTCCTGTGAGTGTAATGGTGGTAGTTTCAAGTGTCTTACTTCAATGTTAAGGGTTTTATGGTCAACCCTATGTGTAACCCTAACTCGGTAACCCTACACCCTAACTGTAACCCTATACCCCAAAAAAGCAGGTAAGTTGTGATGACATCTCTCTGACCCCTAAAGAAAAACTTTGACGTTCACCACAATAAGCATGTTCCCCGTGGTATTTGATCCCACAAAAGCTGGGTTGAAAGCCATAGCATTAGACCACTCAGCCACTCAGTGCCATGAAAAGGTGTGTTTGGAACTTGTACTTATGTTTTAAACTTTGTGTTGACGAGGAGTCAAAGGTCATTTAACCCTAGTTCCCAAACAATTAGGGCTAGGGTTATGAAAGTTGGATATGTGTCTCACTGGGGGTGCCTGACAGGTGGGTTGTGGTGTCGTCTCTGTAACCCTAGCAGAAAAATTTGACCTCATGAATCACCCCATAATGTGTATGGTTGGACCCGTGGGGATGAGCCTTGGGTGTCCTGAGGGTCGGTTCGGTCAATTTCCACCATGAAATTTGGAACCCTTCGGGGACTGGCAACGAACCCGCACACGTGTCTCTTGGGGCAGTGACTGTCTGTTTGGGTGTTTTTGGGCTGATCCAAACACCCTGAGCTTCAGAAACGCAATCTGGAAGGGGATTCCAGATTTCGTCATTCAATGACCAATTCTGGAATCCTCTGTAACTCCTCTCAGGAAGGAGGTAGAAGTGTGGGATTGGCTTCAAATGAAAGCTGAGGGCCTTGCAAGTGTAACGGTGGTACTTTCAAGTGTCTAACTCCACGTTTAAGTTTCAATGACACTTTCTGGAAGGGGATTCCAGAATGTGTCATCCAATGACCGATTCTGGAATCCTCTGCTATAACTCCTCTCAGGAAGGAGCTAGAGGGCTGGGATTAGCATCAAGTGAAAGCTTAGGAGCTCAGCAGTGCAATGGTTGCAGTGTCAAGTCTCAAGTCACTTCTTAAAAATCAATGTCATTTTCTGGAAGGGGATTCCAGATTTAGACATCAAATGACCGATTCTGGAATCTGCCTTAACTCCTCTCAGGAAGGAGCTAGAGGCGTGGGACTGGCTTCAAATGAAAGCTGAGGGCCCTCCGAGTGTAATGGTGGTAGTTTCAAGTGTCTAACTTCAATGTTAAGGGTTTTATGGTCAACCCTATGTGTAACCCTAACTCGGTAACCCTACTCCCTAACTGTAACCCTAACAATCCCAAACAATGAGGGCTAGGGTTATGAAAGTTGGATATGTGTCTCACTGGGGGGTGCCTGACAGGTGGGTTGTGGTGTCGTCTCTGTAACCCTAGCAGAAAAATTTGACCTCATGAATCACCCCATAATGTATATGGTTGGACCCGTGGGGATGAGCCTTGGGTGTCCTGAGGGTCGGTTCGGTCAATTTCCACCATGAAATTTGGAACCCTTCGGGGACTGGCAACGACCCCGCACACGTGTCTCTTGGGGCAGTGACTGTCTGTTTTGGGTGTTTTTGGGCTGATCCAAACACCCTGAGCTTCAGAAACGCAATCTGGAAGGGGATTCCAGATTTCGTCATTCAATGACCAATTCTGGAATCCTCTGTAACTCCTCTCAGGAAGGAGGTAGAAGTGTGGGATTGGCTTCAAATGAAAGCTGAGGGCCTTATGAGTGTAACGGTGGTACTTTCAAGTGTCTAACTCCACGTTTAATTTCAATGACACTTTCTGGAAGGGGATTCCAGAATGTGTCATCCAATGACCGATTCTGGAATTCTCAACCCTAACTCCTCTCAGGAAGGAGCTAGAGGGCTGATATTAGCATCAAATGAAAGCTTAGGACCTCAGCAGTGCAATGGTTGCAGTGTCAAGTCTCAAGTCACTTCTTAAAAATCAATGTCATTTTCTGGAAGGGGATTCCAGATTTAGACATCAAATGACCGATTCTGGAATCTGCTATAACTCCTCTCAGAAAGGAGCTAGAGGGCTGGGATTAGCATCAAATGAAAGCTTAGGACCTCAGCAGTGTAATGGTTGCAGTGTCAAGTCTCAAGTCACTTTTTAAAAATCGATGTCATTTTCTGGAAGGGGATTCCAGATTTAGACATCAAATGACCGATTCTGGAATCTGCTATAACTCCTCTCAGGAAGGAGCTAGATGCGTGGGACTGGCTTCAAATGAAAGCTGAGGGCCCTCCGAGTGTAATGGTAGTAATTTCAAGTGTGTAACTTCAATGTTAAGGGTTTTATGGTCAACCCTATGTGTAACCCTAACTCGGTAACCCTACTCCCTAACTGTAACCCTAACAATCCCAAACAATGAGGGCTAGGGTTATGAAAGTTTGATATGTGTCTCCCTCGGGGGTCCCTGACAGGTGGGTTGTGGTGTCGTCTCTGTAACCCTAGCAGAAAAATTTGACCTCATGAATCACCCGATAATGTATATGGTTGCATCCGTGGGGATGAGCCTTGGGTGTCCTGAGGGTCGGTTCGGTCAATTTCCACCATGAAATTTGGAACCCTTCGGGGACTGGCAACGACCCCGCACACGTGTCTCTTGGGGCAGTGACTGTCTGTTTTGGGTGTTTTTGGGCTGATCCAAACACCCTGAGCTTCAGAAACGCAATCTGGAAGGGGATTCCAGATTTCGTCATTCAATGACCAATTCTGGAATCCTCTGTAACTCCTCTCAGGAAGGAGGTAGAAGTGTGGGCTTGGCTTCAAATGAAAGCTGAGGGCCTTGCGAGTGTAACGGTGGTACTTTCAAGTGTCTAACTCCACGTTTAAGTTTCAATGACACTTTCTGGAAGGGGATTCCAGAATGTGTCATCCAATGACCGATTCTGGAATTCTCAACCCTAACTCCTCTCAGGAAGGAGCTAGAGGGCTGGGATTAGCATCAAATGAAAGCTTAGGACCTCAGCAGTGTAATGGTTGCAGTGTCAAGTCTCAAGTCACTTTTTAAAAATCGATGTCATTTTCTGGAAGGGGATTCCAGATTTAGACATCAAATGACCGATTCTGGAATCTGCTATAACTCCTCTCAGGAAGGAGCTAGATGGCTGGGATTAGCATCAAATGAAAGCTTAGGACCTCAGCAGTGCAATGGTTGCAGTGTCAAGTCTCAAGTCACTTTTTAGAAATCGATGTCATTTTCTGGAAGGGGATTCCAGATTTAGACATCAAATGACACATTGTGGAATCTGCCTTAACTCCTCTCAGGAAGGAGCTGGAGGCGTGGGACTGGCTTCAAATGAAAGCTGAGGGCCCTCCGAGTGTAATGGTGGTAGTTTCAAGTGTCTAACTTAAATGTTAAGGGTTTTATGGTCAACCCTATGTGTAACCCTAACTCGGTAACCCTACTCCCTAACTGTAACCCTAACAATCCCAAACAATGAGGGCTAGGGTTATGAAAGTTTGATATGTGTCTCCCTCGGGGGTCCCTGACAGGTCTGTTGTGGTCTTGGTAAGATTCGGTCAAGTAATGATAACTCCTGTCAGGAAGGAGCTAGAAGGCTGAGATTGGCATCAAATGAAAGCTTAGGGCCTCAGCAATGCAATGGTTATAGTTTTAAGTGTCTACCTGCACTTTTTAAAAATCGATGTCATTTTCTGGAAGGGGATTCCAGATTTAGACATCAAATGACCGATTCTGGAATCTGCTATAACTCCTCTCAGGAAGGAGCTAGAGGGCTGGGATTAGCATCAAATGAAAGCTTAGGACCTGAGCAGTGCAATGGTTGTAGTTTCAAGTGTCTACCTGCACTTTTTAAAAATCGATGTCATTTTCTGGAAGGGGATTCCAGATTTAGACATCAAATGACACATTCTGGAATCTGCTATAACTCCTCTCAGGAAGGAGCAAGAGGCGTGGGACTGGCTTCAAATGAAAGCTGAGCGTCCTGTGAGTGTAATGGTGGTAGTTTCAAGTGTCTAACTTCAATGTTAAGGGTTATATGGTCAACCCTATGTGTAACCCTAACTCGGTAACCCTACACCCTAACTGTAACCCTATACTCAAAAAAGCAGGTATGTTGTGATGACATCTCTCTGACCCCTAAAGAAAAACTTTGACGTTCACCACAATAAGCATGTTCCCTGTGGGATTTGATCCCACAAAAGTTGGGTTGAAAGCCATAGCATAAGACCACTCAGCCACTCAGTGCCATGAATTTTTCGCGTTTGGAACTTGTACTTATTTTTTAAGCTTTGTGTGGAGGGGGGCTGGGATAATGACCCTCCTAACCCTTGGGGTCAGAGGTCATTTAACCCTAGTTTCCAAACAATTAGGGCTAGGGTTATGAAAGGTGGCTGTCGGTTTTGGGTGTTTTTGGGTGTTTTTGGGCTGATCCAAACACTTTGGGTTTCAATGTCTCTTTCTGGAATGCAATGCCAGCTTGCTTCATTCTGGTGACAATCTCTAACTTTGTCCAGGAAGGCCCTAGAAGTGTGGGATTGGCATCAAATGAAGCTTAGGGCCTTGGCAGTACAATGGTAGTGGTTTCAAGTGTCTAACTTAAATGGTAAGGGGTCTTTGGTCAACCCTATTTGCAACCCTAAGCCCTAAGCCTTGACCCTAACTCCAGTCAGGGTTTTTATTGGCTTCCAATGACAGCTTAGGGCCTTAAGAGTGTAATGGTGTTCCTTTCAGGTGTGTACCTGCACTTTTTAAAAAACGATGTCACATTCTGGAAGGGGATTCCAGATTTAGTCATCCAATGTCAGATTCTGGAATCTGAAAGGTTAGGCTAAGTTAGTTTAATAAAACACTTTGCCTCAGTAACACTAAGTCTCCACTGCTCAAGATGCACCACAATAAGCATGTCCCCCGTGGGGTTTGATCCCACAACCTACTGGTTGCAAGCCATAGCATTAGACCACTCGGCCACTCAGTGCTATGAATTTTTCGCGTTTGGAACTTGTACTTATTTTTTAAGCTTTGTGTGGAGGGGGGCTGGGATAATGACCCTCCTAGCCCGAGGGGGTAGAGGTAATCTAACCCTAGTTTGCTGACTATTAGGGTTACGGTGATGAAAAATTGATATGTGTCTCCCTGGGGGGTGCCTGACAGGTGTGTTGTGGTGTCATTTCTCTAACCCTAGCAGAAAAATTTGACCTCATGAATCAGCGTATAATCTACATGGTTGGATTGGGAGGCTGATGCCCCACTGAGTCTGGGGGATTTGCAAGCTCTCCCAGGGGTCAAAATTTAAACGTTGACCGATCGACACGAGGCTCACGTATGTTCATCGGGGGAGCCAGGGTATCCAGTGTGAGAAGTTTCAGCCCTGTGCGACCCTCCTGACCCTATCGGTCAAAGGTCAACGGGGTGACCTTTCCCATAAGGCCTTGAGCCAGGGAGCTGAAATTCGCTGTCATGCATCGGGGCTGGCAGCACATCCACGGTGTGCGATCTCAGCCCTCTAGGCCACCCGGAAGTCTTTCAGGAGAGCTGAAGGCACTCGTTTTCAAAAACGCCTTAACCGAACATATTTTGTGCGCCATTTTTGAAATACTTGAGCAAACGAGCTCAAAGTGGCATCAAAATGACCGTCTCTACACCCCGCTGATGTGTGCCGACAGTGGTGGTTGTAGCTGAAACGGAAATACCCGAAAAAAGCACGTTTCTGTATTTCGCCATTTCACGTTTTTATTTTTTAAAAATCAACGGTGATAGCCAGGGGGCTGAGACTTTCAGGGTGTCCTCGGGGTCCCATCCCACACCTGTGATAAAATTTTCAGCCCTCCGGGACATGTAGAAGTATGTGAAATAGGCAAATGCTAACGTTTTGTGGCTAAAATAGGAGCTAATTTCGCTATTTACATTAATAGCTCCCAAACGATGACAGCTAGCCGGCTCAAACTCGCACACAAGGTGTGTGGTGACCTTAGGCACCCATCGATATGGGGCAGCCCCGCCCACCGCGTGGAATTACTGCACAAAGTGGGCGGGAGCAGAAATTAGCCGTTAGCTGCTAACCCTAACTTCCAGCTTGAATAACTCTTAAACGATTAGGGTTAGGAGGATGGGGGTTGGAGGCATGACTCCTGGGGGGGTCCCTGATGGATGTGTGGAAGGGGATCCCTCCAGCGCATAAGGAAGCCGCGTGGTTGTTGCATTTAGCATTAGCCGCCGCTAACGACTTCGGAGTTGAATAACTCTGGAAGGGGAGGGGCTAGGAGGGTGTGGCTTTAACAGCTGACTCCCTGGGGGGTCCCTGACCTGTATGTAGGACCTCATCCCTCTGCTGCCCTCCTAGCCCCGCCCAATGACCTTTACCTCAGGAGCGCGTTTAATTGAATAACTCCGGAAGGGGAGGGGCTAGGAGGGTGTGGCTTGAACAGTTGACTTCCAGTGGGGTCCCCGACACTTGTGTGCGATGGCATCCCGATCGGACCTTTGGATCTCCTTCAAATCATGTTTTTTCACTTTTTTCAGCGAAATCTCATTTCAGAGAGGATTGGGAGGCTGATGGCATAGTAACCCTAGAGGATCTGTAGTCTGTCATAGGGGGTGAAAATTAACGCTTTGCCCGATTGGCACGAAACTCGGGGAGGTTCATCGGGGGTGCTGGGAGAGCCGCTGTGTTGATTTTCAGCCCTCTGGGACCCTCCTAACCCTAGGGGTCAAAGGTCATCCAACCCTAGATCGCAGACCATTAGGGCTAGGGTTATGAAAGTTGGATATGTGTCTCACTGGGGGGTGCCTGACAGGTGTGTTGTGGTGTCATTTCTGTAACCCTAGCAGAAAAATTTGACCTCATGAATCAGCACATAATCTATATGGTTGCATCCGTGGGGATGAGCCCTGGGTGTCCTGAGGGTCGGTTGGGTCAATTTCCACCATGAAATTTGGGACCCTCGGAGACCGGCAGGACCCCCGCACACATACCTCATGTGAGGTCAGGGATCCCCTCATCACTCTAAGGGTGAAACTCAGAGGGTGAAAACAACGCATTTAGCTAGAGACAAAAAAACGCTAGATCCTGCATCGGGGCTTCCAGGGCATCCACCCTGTGAAGTTTCAGCTCTCTAGAATACTTTTTTCCAAAAAAATCCATCCGTTTTCACTTGCCCTGCAGAAGGCCCGAAATGAAGCCTGAATCATAGCAAAATCCCTCAACGCTTTGACCGATCGGCACGAAACTCGGGAACCTGCATCGGGGGAGCCAGGGTATCCATTGTGAGAAGTTTCAGCCCTGTGCGACCCTCCTGACCCTATCGGTCAAAGGTCAACGGGGTGACCTTTCCCATAATGCCTTGAGCCAGGGAGCTCAAATTCGGTGTCATGCATCGGGGCTGGCAGCACATCCAATCTGTGCGATTTCAGCCCTCTAGGCCACCCGGAAGTCTTTCGGGAGAGCTGAAGGCACTCGTTTTCAAAAACGCCTTAACCGAACATATTTTGTGCGCCATTTTTGAAATACTGGAGCAAACGAGCTCAAAGTGGCATCAAAATGACCGTCTCTACACCCCGCTGATGTGTGCCGACAGTGGTGGTTGTAGCTGAAACGGAAATACCCGAAAAAAGCTACTTTCTGCATTTCGCGTTTTCACGTTTTTATTTTTTAAAAATCAACGGTAATAGCTGGAGGGCTGAGACTTTCAGGGTTGCCTCGGGGTCCCCTTCTGCACCTGTGGTAAAATTTTCAGCCTCCCGGGACATGTAGAAGTATGTGAAATAGGCAAATGCTAACGTTTTGCGGCTAAAAAACTGAGCTAATTTAGCTATTTTCGTTAATAGCTCCCAAACGGTGATAGCTAGCCGGCTCAAACTCGCACACAGGGTGCGTGGTGACCTTAGGCACCCTTTGATATGGGGCAGCCCCGCCCACCGCGTAGAATTACTGCGCAAATTGAGAAGGAGCTTAAATTAGCCGTTAGCTGCTAACCCTAACTTTGAGCTTTAATAACTCCTAAACGATTAGGGTTAGGAGGATGGGATTTGGATGCATGACTCCCGGGAGGGTCCCTGATGGGTGTGTAAAAGGATATCCCTCCAGCGCGTGCACAAGCCGCGTGGTTAACGCGTTTAGCATTAGCCGCCGCTAACGACTTCGGAGTTGAATAACTCTGGAAGGGGAGGGTCTAGGAGGGTGTGGCTTTGTCAGGTGACCCCCAGGGGGGTCCCTGACCTGTTTGTGGAAGGTCATCCCTCTGCTGCCCTCCTAGCCCCGCCCAGTGACCTTTAACCTCCAGAGTGCGTTTAATTGAATAACTCTGGAAGGGGAGGGGCTAGGAGGGTGTGGCTTTGACAGGTGAGACCCAGGGGGGTCCCCGACACCTGTGTGGAATGGCATCCCGATCGGACCTTTGGATCTCCTTCAAATCGTGTTTTTTCAATTTTTTCAACGAAATCTCATTCAGAGAGGTTGGGAGGCTGATGGCATAGTAACCCTAGAGGATCTGTAGTCTGTCATAGGGGGTGAAAATTAACGAATTGACCGATTGGCACCAAACTCGGGGAGGTTGATCGGGGGGGCAAGGCCTTCCGCTGTGTGAAGTTTCAGCCCTCTGGGACCAACTTGACCCTAGGGGTCAAAGGTCATCGAGCCCTAGTTCGCAAACGATTAGGGTTAGGGTTATGCAAATTTGATATGCGTCTCCCCGGGGGGTCCCTGACAGGTCTGTTGAGGTTTCATATCTCTAACCCTAGCGTAAAAATTTGACCTCACGAATCAGCGCATAGTCTATATGGATGGATTGGGAGGCTGATGAGGAGCATTTTCAGCCCTCTGGGAACCTCGTAACCCTAGCGGTCAACGGTAATCTAACCCTAATTCCATCAACATTAGGGTTAGGGTTATGGGAGTTGGATATGTGTTGATACGCGATGAGCCTTGGGTGTCCTGAGGGTCGGTTCGGTCAATTTCCACTGTGAAATTTCGGACCTCTCGGGGACCGGCAACAACCCCATACACGTATTTCTTGGGCTGCTGACTGTCTGTTTTGGGTGTTTTTGGGCTCATCCTAGCATGTGGAGCTAACATGGCTAAGGATTCCAGATTCGGTCAACCAATGACCGCTTCTGGAATCAGCTATAACTCAGCTCAGGAAGGAGCTACAGTGGTAAGATTGGTGTCAAATTAAAGCTTAGGACCTCAGCAATGCAATGGTGGTGGTTTCAAGTGTCTAAATGCAACTTTTTAAAAAACGATGTCACATTCTGGAAGGCAATTCCAGATTTCGTCAACCAATGACCAAATCTGGAATCAGCTATAACTTTGCCCGGGAAGGAGCTAGAGGGCTGGGATTGACTTCAGATGATAGCTGAGAGCCTCAGCAGTGCAATGGTGGTGGTTTCAAGTGTTTAACTCCACATTTAAGGGTCAAGGACTTATTCTGGAAGGGGATTCCAGATTTGGTCAACCAATGACCGCTTCTGGAATCTGCTCTAACTCGGCCCAGGAAAGAGCTGGAGGGCTGGGAGTGACATCAGATGACAGCTGGAGGGTCCCTGACAGGTGTGTTGTGATGTCATCTCTCTACACCATGAATAAAAATTTGACCTCATGAATCAGCCCATAGTCTATGTGGTTGATCGGTGGGGATGAGCCTTGGGTGTCCTGAGGGTCAGTTTTGTCAATTTCCACCATGAAATTTTTGACCTCTCGGGGACCGGCAACAACCCCATACACGTATTTCTTGGGCTGGTGACTGTCTGTTTTGGGTGTTTTGGGGCTGATCCAAGGCACTTCAGAGCTTCCGAGACGCAATCTGGAAGGGGATTCCAGATTCCAGATTGGGATTCCAGATTCCAGATTCCAGATTCCAGATTCGGTCAAGCAATGATAACTCCGCCCAGGAAGGAGCTAGAGGACTGGGCTGGGCTTCAGATGACAGCTGAGGGCCTCAGCAGTGCAATGGTGGTGGTTTCACGTGTCTACCTGCAATCTTAAGGGTCAAAAACGCAATCTGGAAGGGGATTCCAGATTCGGTCAAGCAATGATAACTCCGCCCAGGAAGGAGCTAGAGGACTGGGCTGGACTTCAGATGACAGCTGAGGGCCTCAGCAGTGCAATGGTGATGGTTTCAAGTGTCTACCTGCACTTTTTAAAAACGATGTCACATTCTGGAAGGGGATTCCAGATTAGGTCAACCAAAGACCAAATCTGGAATCTGCTCTAACTCTGCCCAGGAAGTAGCTAGAGGACTGGGATTGGCTTCTACTGACAGCTGGGGAGGTCCCTGACAGGTGTGGTGGGGTGTCATCTCTCTACCCCCTGGATAAAAATTTGACCTCATGAATCAGCCCATAGTCTATGTGGTTGGATCGGTGGGGATGAGCCTTGGGTGTCCTGAAGGTCAGTCGGGTCAATTTCCACCATGAAATTTGGGACCCCTCGGGGACTGGCAACGACCCCGCACACGTGTCTCTCGGGGCGGTGACTGTCTGTTTTGGGTGTTTTTGGGCTGATCCAAACACTTTGAGCTTCAAAGATGCAATCTGGAAGGGGATTCCAGATTCCAGATTGGGATTCCAGATTCCAGATTCCAGATTCCACATTCCAGGTTGGGATTCCAGATTCCAGATTCCAGATTCCAGATTCCAGGTTGGGATTCCAGATTCCAGATTCCAGATTCCAGGTTGGGATTCCAGATTCCAGATTCCAGATTCCAGATTGGAATGGGATTCCAGATGCGGTCAAGCAATGATAACTCCGCCCAGGAAGTAGCTAGAGGACTGGGATTGGCTTCCACTGACAGCTGGGGAGGTCCCTGACAGGTGTGGTGGGGTGTCATCTCTCCAGGACCTCTAGAAATGTTTGACTTCACCAATCGGCCCCCGCTCTCTAGCGTTGATCCGGGCTGATGAGCTTTCTTTGTCCTCAGGGTCGGTCGGGTCAATTTCCAACGTGAAATTTTTGACCCCTCGGGGACCGGCGGGACCCCCACCCACGCGTTTGTGGGGGTGTGACTGTCTGTTTTGTGTGTTTTGGGGCTCGTCCCAACATTTTTGGCATTTCGGGTGAAAATCCCACATGGCCGGGTTCTCTGATTTATTTAGAGTCATTTTGGTGAAAAACATGGGTTAGCCACTTGAAAACTGAATTTTAAAATGGTTTTCTAACTTTTGATGGCTCTCTAGCGCTCAAAACATAGTGGTCAAAATCCGGAATTGAGATTCCGGAATTGAAAAAACCGGAAACGGAATTTTCAGTTCTGGATTCCAGATTCCAGATTCCAGATTCCACAATTGCAAATTCCGGATCCGGATTCTTCCGTTCTGGAATTCCAGATTCCTATCAAATCGACGGTGTCCCCTAACCCTAACCCTAACCCTACCTAACCCTAACCCTAACCCTAACCCTAACCCTAACCCTGACCTAACCCTAACCCTAACCCTAACTTCCAGAAACCCTAACCCTAACCCTACCACCCGGACCGGCTCGTCACCCTCTACGCATGGCTCAAGTCTCAAGTCTCTCACACTTAGGGTTACAAAGTTATTACACGAGCAGTTATTAACTGGGTTCTTAATGATCCCTATTACCTACTGGAAGCCCTAACACTTACATTGACTCCTATGGGGCTCCGGGAACATGACTCTGTAACTCAGCCAAACAAAGGCCCACAGTCCTGATTTTCACACCACGCACTCACAACCCTAGCCCTGACACAACCCTACTTCCAGAATGTCACATTGACCAACTTTGGACCCAAACTTCCAGAAACCCTAACCCTACCCCTACCACCCGGACCGGCTCGTCACCCTCTACGCATGGCTCAAGTCTCAAGTCTCTCACACTTAGGGTTACAAAGTTATTGGAGCTTGAGTCAATGACTCAGGACCCCATTTACCCCTATTACCTACTGGAAGCCCTAACACTTACATTGACTCCTATGGGGCTCCGGGAACATGACTCTGTAACTCAGCCAAACAAAGGCCCACAGTCCTGATTTTCACACCACGCACTCACAACCCTAGCCTTGACACAACCCTACTTCCAGAATGTCACATTGACCAACTTTTGACCAAAACTTACAGAAACCCTAACCCTAACCCTACCACCCGGACCGCCTCGTCACCCTCTACGCATGGCTCAAGTCTCAAGTCTCTCACACTTAGGGTTACAAAGTTATTACACGAGCAGTTATTAACTGGGTTCTTAATGATCCCTATTACCTAACCCTAACCCTAACCCTAACCCTAACCCTACCTAACCCTAACCCTAACCCTAACCCTAACCCTAACCCTGACCTAACCCTAACCCTAACCCTAACTTCCAGAAACCCTAACCCTAACCCTACCACCCGGACCGGCTCGTCACCCTCTACGCATGGCTCAAGTCTCAAGTCTCTCACACTTAGGGTTACAAAGTTATTACACGAGCAGTTATTAACTGGGTTCTTAATGATCCCTATTACCTACTGGAAGCCCTAACACTTACATTGACTCCTATGGGGCTCCGGGAACATGACTCTGTAACTCAGCCAAACAAAGGCCCACAGTCCTGATTTTCACACCACGCACTCACAACCCTAGCCCTGACACAACCCTACTTCCAGAATGTCACATTGACCAACTTTGGACCCAAACTTCCAGAAACCCTAACCCTACCCCTACCACCCGGACCGGCTCGTCACCCTCTACGCATGGCTCAAGTCTCAAGTCTCTCACACTTAGGGTTACAAAGTTATTGGAGCTTGAGTCAATGACTCAGGACCCCATTTACCCCTATTACCTACTGGAAGCCCTAACACTTACATTGACTCCTATGGGGCTCCGGGAACATGACTCTGTAACTCAGCCAAACAAAGGCCCACAGTCCTGATTTTCACACCACGCACTCACAACCCTAGCCTTGACACAACCCTACTTCCAGAATGTCACATTGACCAACTTTTGACCAAAACTTACAGAAACCCTAACCCTAACCCTACCACCCGGACCGCCTCGTCACCCTCTACGCATGGCTCAAGTCTCAAGTCTCTCACACTTAGGGTTACAAAGTTATTACACGAGCAGTTATTAACTGGGTTCTTAATGATCCCTATTACCTACTGGAAGCCCTAACACTTACATTGACTCCTATGGGGCTCCGGGAACATGACTCTGTAACTCAGCCAAACAAAGGCCCACAGTCCTGATTTTCACACCACGCACTCACAACCCTAGCCTTGACACAACCCTACTTCCAGAATGTCACATTGACCAACTTTTGACCAAAACTTCCAGAAACCCTAACCCTAACCCTACCACCCGGACCGGCTCGTCACCCTCTACGCATGGCTCAAGTCTCAAGTCTCTCACACTTAGGGTTACAAAGTTATTACACGAGCAGTTATTAACTGGGTTCTTAATGATCCCTATTACCTAGCCCTAACACTTACATTGACTCCTATGGGGCTCCGGGAACATGACTCTGTAACTCAGCCAAACAAAGGCCCACAGTCCTGATTTTCACACCACGCACTCACAACCCTAGCCTTGACACAACCCTACTTCCAGAATGTCACATTGACCAACTTTTGACCCAAACTTACAGAAACCCTAACCCTAACCCTACCACCCGGACCGGCTCGTCACCCTCTACGCATGGCTCAAGTCTCAAGTCTCTCACACTTAGGGTTACAAAGTTATTAAAAATCGCAGGCCTGCGATTACCACATTTACCCCTTAACCTTGACACAACCCTACTTCCAGAATGTCACATTGACCAACTTTTGACCAAAACTTCAAGAAACCCTAACCCTAACCCTACCACCCGGACCGGCTCGTCACCCTCTACGCATGGCTCAAGTCTCAAGTCTCTCACACTTAGGGTTACAAAGTTATTACACGAGCAGTTATTAACTGGGTTCTTAATGATCCCTATTACCTACTGGAAGCCCTAACACTTACATTGACTCCTATGGGGCTCCGGGAACATGACTCTGTAACTCAGCCAAACAAAGGCCCACAGTCCTGATTTTCACACCACGCACTCACAACCCTAGCCTTGACACAACCCTACTTCCAGAATGTCACATTGACCAACTTTTGACCAAAACTTCAAGAAACCCTAACCCTAACCCTACCACCCGGACCGGCTCGTCACCCTCTACGCATGGCTCAAGTCTCAAGTCTCTCACACTTAGGGTTACAAAGTTATTGGAGCTTGAGTCAATGACTCAGGACCCCATTTACCCCTATTACCTAACCCTACCACCCGGACCGGCTCGTCACCCTCTACGCATGGCTCAAGTCTCAAGTCTCTCACACTTAGGGTTACAAAGTTATTACACGAGCAGTTATTAACTGGGTTCTTAATGATCCCTATTACCTACTGGAAGCCCTAACACTTACATTGACTCCTATGGGGCTCCGGGAACATGACTCTGTAACTCAGCCAAACAAAGGCCCACAGTCCTGATTTTCACACCACGCACTCACAACCCTAGCCTTGACACAACCCTACTTCCAGAATGTCACATTGACCAACTTTTGACCCAAACTTACAGAAACCCTAACCCTAACCCTACCACCCGGACCGGCTCGTCACCCTCTACGCATGGCTCAAGTCTCAAGTCTCTCACACTTAGGGTTACAAAGTTATTAACAAAAGACTCACTTCAAAGTGCCTTTTTTTGGAATAACTCCTCCCCCTTACATCACAACAACATGGTTCACATATGTATGGATAGATCTCGTCCAGACCTATCCATAGATGTCTCAACCATTCATGTCAGTTGTTCCTATAAAAAGTCATTCAATCTCAAAGCAAAAAAGACTCACTTTGAGTGGTTTTTATCCCTATACCTAACCCTAACCCTAACCCTAACCTAACACTAACCCTAACCCTAACCCTAACCCTAATTAGGGGATTCCATGTCTTGTTCTGAGGGTCTCTGAGCGACGGGAGTAGGACCGTTGGAATCGCCTCGGCGAGCTCTACAACATATCTGGCATTGCCATTTTATACCCGGAAAGTGTATGTGGCATTTATTTCCCTAACCATGGGTCCTAGACAAAAACAGGACGTCTAGGTGAATTCGGGGGATTTTTTACAGTCCGGTGATGTGTCTTTTGACTCTCTAGCACCTATTTTTTTTTGTTGCAGTACCACCATTTTACCACTAGGGGGAGCAATTTGTCTGTCGTTTTCTGGAATATAGTTCCACAATTGGTTCAATCTACCACTGTGAGCCGTAGGAACATGCTAGAGAGCTGGGAGTTGGTTTAAACTGCTGTTAGGGGACTCGGGCTCCCTTGGCCACCGTTTCTGAGTGCCTAGGACCTTTCTACCAAAGATTCCAGAACTGAAGATTCCGTTTCCAGAACTGAAGATTCCGTTTCCGGAACTGAAGATTCCGTTTCCGGAACTGAACATTCTGAAAACGAGCTCCAACTCCGCTCAGGAAGGACCGAGAGCTCTGGCAATGACTTCAAATGAAAGCTGAGGGCCTCAGCAGTGCAATGGAAGTGGTTTCAAGTGTCCAACTACAACACTGTAGATTTTGAATAGGGATTCCAGATTGGTCAAGCCTTGACCGATTCTGGAAGGTGCTGTAACTGAGCTCAGGAAAGAGCTAGAGGTGTGGGATTTACTTCAAATGAAAGCTGGGGGGGTCCCTGACAGGTGTGGTATGATGTCATCTCTGTAAACCTGCATAAAAATTTCACCTCATGAATCAGCCCATAGACTGTATGGTGGGATACAGGGGGATGAGCCTTATGTGTCCTGAGGGTCAGTTGGGTCAATTTCCACCATGAATTTTGGGACCCCTTGGGGAGTGGCAACAACCCCAAACACACAACTGTTGGGGTGGTGACTGTCTGTTTTGGGTGTTTTTGGGCTGATCCAAACACTTTGAGCTTCAAAGATGCAATCTGGAAGGGGATTCCAGATTCCAGATTCCAGATTCCAGATTCCAGATTGGGATTCCAGATTCCAGATTCCAGATTCCAGATTGGGATTCCAGATTCCAGATTCCAGATTCCAGATTGGGATTCCAGATTCGGTCAAGCAATGATAACTCCTCTCAGGAAGGAGCTAGATGGCTGGGATTAGCATCAAATGAAAGCTTAGGACCTCAGCAGTGTAATGGTTGCAGTGTCAAGTCTCAAGTCACTTCTTAAAAATCAATGTCATTTTCTGGAAGGGGATTCCAGATTTAGACATCAAATGACCGATTCTGGAATCTGCTATAACTCCTCTCAGGAAGGAGCTAGAGGCGTGGGACTGGCTTCAAATGAAAGCTGAGGGCCCTCCGAGTGTAATGGTGGTAATTTCAAGTGTCTTACTTCAATGTTAAGGGTTTTATGGTCAACCCTATGTGTAACCCTAACTCGGTAACCCTACTCCCTAACTGTAACCCTAACAATCCCAAACAATGAGGGCTAGGGTTATGAAAGTTTGATATGTGTCTCCCTCGGGGGTCCCTGACAGGTGGGTTGTGGTGTCGTCTCTGTAACCCTAGCAGAAAAATTTGACCTCATGAATCACCCGATAATGTATATGGTTGCATCCGTGGGGATGAGCCTTGGGTGTCCTGAGGGTCGGTTCGGTCAATTTCCACCATGAAATTTGGAACCCTTCGGGGACTGGCAACGACCCCGCACACGTGTCTCTTGGGGCAGTGACTGTCTGTTTTGGGTGTTTTTGGGCTGATCCAAACACCCTGAGCTTCAGAAACGCAATCTGGAAGGGGATTCCAGATTTCGTCATTCAATGACCAATTCTGGAATCCTCTGTAACTCCTCTCAGGAAGGAGGTAGAAGTGTGGGATTGGCTTCAAATGAAAGCTGAGGGCCTTGCAAGTGTAACGGTGGTACTTTCAAGTGTCTAACTCCACGTTTAAGTTTCAATGACACTTTCTGGAAGGGGATTCCAGAATGTGTCATCCAATGACCGATTCTGGAATCCTCTGCTATAACTCCTCTCAGGAAGGAGCTAGAGGGCTGGGATTAGCATCAAGTGAAAGCTTAGGACCTCAGCAGTGCAATGGTTGCAGTGTCAAGTCTCAAGTCACTTCTTAAAAATCAATGTCATTTTCTGGAAGGGGATTCCAGATTTAGACATCAAATGACCGATTCTGGAATCTGCTATAACTCCTCTCAGGAAGGAGCTAGAGGGCTGGGATTAGCATCAAATGAAAGCTTAGGACCTCAGCAGTGTAATGGTTGCAGTGTCAAGTCTCAAGTCACTTTTTAGAAATCGATGTCATTTTCTGGAAGGGGATTCCAGATTTAGACATCAAATGACACATTCTGGAATCTGCCTTAACTCCTCTCAGGAAGGAGCTAGAGGCGTGGGACTGGCTTCAAATGAAAGCTGAGGGCCCTCCGAGTGTAATGGTGGTAGTTTCAAGTGTCTAACTTCAATGTTAAGGGTTTTATGGTCAACCCTATGTGTAACCCTAACTCGGTAACCCTACTCCCTAACTGTAACCCTAACAATCCCAAACAATGAGGGCTAGGGTTATGAAAGTTTGATATGTGTCTCCCTCGGGGGTCCCTGACAGGTCTGTTGTGGTCTTGGTAAGATTCGGTCAAGTAATGATAACTCCTGTCAGGAAGGAGCTAGAAGGCTGAGATTGGCATCAAATGAAAGCTTAGGGCCTCAGCAATGCAATGGTTATAGTTTCAAGTGTCTACCTGCACTTTTTAAAAATCGATGTCATTTTCTGGAAGGGGATTCCAGATTTAGACATCAAATGACCGATTCTGGAATTATCAACCCTAACTCCTCTCAGGAAGGAGCTAGAGGGCTGGGATTAGCATCAAATGAAAGCTTAGGACCTCAGCAGTGCAATGGTTGCAGTGTCAAGTCTCAAGTCACTTTTTAAAAATCGATGTCATTTTCTGGAAGGGGATTCCAGATTTAGACATCAAATGACACATTCTGGAATCTGCCTTAACTCCTCTCAGGAAGGAGCTAGAGGCGTGGGACTGGCTTCAAATGAAAGCTGAGGGCCCTACGAGTGTAAAGGTGGTAGTTTCAAGTGTCTAACTTGAATGTTAAGGGTTTTATGGTCAACCCTATGTGTAACCCTAACTCGGTAACCCTACTCCCTAACTGTAACCCTAACAATCCCAAACAATGAGGGCTAGGGTTATGAAAGTTTGATATGTGTCTCCCTCGGGGGTCCCTGACAGGTCTGTTGTGGTCTCGGTAAGATTCGGTCAAGCAATGATAACTCCTGTCAGGAAGGAGCTAGAAGGCTGAGATTGGCATCAAATGAAAGCTTAGGGCCTGAGCAATGCAATGGTTGTAGTTTCAAGTGTCTACCTGCACTTTTTAAAAATCGATGTCATTTTCTGGAAGGGGATTCCAGATTTAGACATCAAATGACACATTCTGGAATCTGCTATAACTCCTCTCAGGAAGGAGCTAGAGGGCTGGGATTAGCATCAAATGAAAGCTTAGGACCTCAGCAGTGTAATGGTGGTAGTTTCAAGTGTCTACCTGCACTTTTTAAAAATCGATGTCATTTTCTGGAAGGGGATTCCAGATTTAGACATCAAATGACACATTCTGGAATCTGCTATAACTCCTCTCAGGAAGGAGCAAGAGGCGTGGGACTGGCTTCAAATGAAAGCTGAGCGTCCTGTGAGTGTAATGGTGGTAGTTTCAAGTGTCTAACTTCAATGTTAAGGGTTATATGGTCAACCCTATGTGTAACCCTAACTCGGTAACCCTACACCCTAACTGTAACCCTATACTCAAAAAAGCAGGTATGTTGTGATGACATCTCTCTGACCCCTAAAGAAAAACTTTGACGTTCACCACAATAAGCATGTTCCCTGTGGGATTTGATCCCACAAAAGTTGGGTTGAAAGCCATAGCATAAGACCACTCAGCCACTCAGTGCCATGAATTTTTCGCGTTTGGAACTTGTACTTATTTTTTAAGCTTTGTGTGGAGGGGGGCTGGGATAATGACCCTCCTAACCCTTGGGGTCAGAGGTCATTTAACCCTAGTTTCCAAACAATTAGGGCTAGGGTTATGAAAGGTGGCTGTCGGTTTTGGGTGTTTTTGGGTGTTTTTGGGCTGATCCAAACACTTTGGGTTTCAATGTCTCTTTCTGGAATGCAATGCCAGCTTGCTTCATTCTGGTGACAATCTCTAACTTTGTCCAGGAAGGCCCTAGAAGTGTGGGATTGGCATCAAATGAAAGCTTAGGGCCTTGGCAGTACAATGGTAGTGGTTTCAAGTGTCTAACTTAAATGGTAAGGGGTCTTTGGTCAACCCTATTTGCAACCCTAAGCCCTAAGCCTTGACCCTAACTCCAGTCAGGGTTTTTATTGGCTTCCAATGACAGCTTAGGGCCTTAAGAGTGTAATGGTGTTCCTTTCAGGTGTGTACCTGCACTTTTTAAAAAACGATGTCACATTCTGGAAGGGGATTCCAGATTTAGTCATCCAATGTCAGATTCTGGAATCTGAAAGGTTAGGCTAAGTTAGTTTAATAAAACACTTTGCCTCAGTAACACTAAGTCTCCACTGCTCAAGATGCACCACAATAAGCATGTCCCCCGTGGGGTTTGATCCCACAACCTACTGGTTGCAAGCCATAGCATTAGACCACTCGGCCACTCAGTGCTATGAATTTTTCGCGTTTGGAACTTGTACTTATTTTTTAAGCTTTGTGTGGAGGGGGGCTGGGATAATGACCCTCCTAGCCCGAGGGGTTAGAGGTAATCTAACCCTAGTTTGCTGACTATTAGGGTTACGGTGATGAAAAATTGATATGTGTCTCCCTGGGGGGTGCCTGACAGGTGTGTTGTGGTGTCATTTCTCTAACCCTAGCAGAAAAATTTGACCTCATGAATCAGCGTATAATCTACATGGTTGGATTGGGAGGCTGATGCCCCACTGAGTCTGGGGGATTTGCAAGCTCTCCCAGGGGTCAAAATTTAAACGTTGACCGATCGACACGAGGCTCACGTATGTTCATCGGGGGTGCCAGGACATCCACTGTGAGAAGTTTCAGCCCTGTGCGACCCTCCTGACCCTATCGGTCAAAGGTCAACGGGGTGACCTTTCCCATAAGGCCTTGAGCCAGGGAGCTGAAATTCGCTGTCATGCATCGGGGCTGGCAGCACATCCACGGTGTGCGATCTCAGCCCTCTAGGCCACCCGGAAGTCTTTCAGGAGAGCTGAAGGCACTCGTTTTCAAAAACGCCTTAACCGAAAATATTTTGTGCGCCATTTTTGAAATACTCGAGCAAACGAGCTCAAAGTGGCATCAAAATGACCGTCTCTACACCCCGCTGATGTGTGCCGACAGTGGTGGTTGTAGCTGAAACGGAAATACCCGAAATAAGCACGTTTCTGTATTTCGCCATTTCACGTTTTTATTTTTTAAAAATCAACGGTGATAGCTAGGGGGCTGAGACTTTCAGGATTTCCTCGGGGTCCCATCCCACACCTGTGGTAAAATTTTCAGCCCTCCGGGACATGTAGAAGTATGTGAAATAGGCAAATGCTAACGTTTTGTGGCTAAAATAGGAGCTAATTTCGCTATTTACATTAATAGCTCCCAAACGATGATAGCTAGCCGGCTCAAACTCGCACACAAGGTGTGTGGTCACCTTAGGCACCCACCGATATGGGGCAGCCCCGCCCACCGCGTAGAATTACTGCACAAAGTGGGCGGGAGCTGAAATTAGCCGTTAGCTGCTAACCCTAACTTCCAGCTTGAATAACTCTTAAACGATTAGGGTTAGGAGGATGGGGGTTGGAGGCATGACTCCTGGGGGGGTCCCTGATGGATGTGTGGAAGGGGATCCCTCCAGCGCATAAGGAAGCCGCGTGGTTGTTGCATTTAGCATTAGCCGCCGCTAACGACTTTGGAGTTGAATAACTCTGGAAGGGGAGGGGCTAGGAGGGTGTGGCTTTAACAGCTGACTCCCTGGGGGGTCCCTGACCTGTATGTAGGACCTCATCCCTCTGCTGCCCTCCTAGCCCCGCCCAATGACCTTTTACCTCAGGAGCGCGTTTAATTGAATAACTCTGGAAGGGGAGGGGCTAGGAGGGTGTGGCTTGAACAGTTGACTTCCAGTGGGGTCCCCGACACTTGTGTGCGATGGCATCCCGATCGGACCTTTGGATCTCCTTCAAATCATGTTTTTTCACTTTTTTCAGCGAAATCTCATTTCAGAGAGGATTGGGAGGCTGATGGCATAGTAACCCCAGAGGATCTGTAGTCTGTCATAGGGGGTGAAAATTAACGCTTTGCCCGATTGGCACGAAACTCGGGGAGCTTCATCGGGGGTGCTGGGAGAGCCGCTGTGTGGATTTTCAGCCCTCTGGGACCATCTTGACCCTAGGGGTCAAAGGTCATCTAACCCTAGATCGCAGACCATTAGGGCTAGGGTTATGAAAGTTGGATATGTGTCTCACTGGGGGGTGCCTGACAGGTGTGTTGTGGTGTCATTTCTGTAACCCTAGCAGAAAAATTTGACCTCATGAATCAGCACATAATCTATATGGTTGGATCCGTGGGGATGAGCCTTGGGTGTCCTGAGGGTCGGTTCGGTCAATTTCCACCATGAAATTTGGGACCCTCGGAGACCGGCAGGACCCCCGCACACATACCTCATGTGAGGTCAGGGATCCCCTCATCACTCTAAGGGTGAAACTCAGAGGGTGAAAAAAACGCATTGAGCTAGAGACAAAAAAACGCTAGATCCTGCATCGGGGCTTCCAGGGCATCCACCCTGTGAAGTTTCAGCTCTCTAGAAGACTTTTTTCCAAAAAAATCCATCCGTTTTCACTTGCCCTGCAGAAGGCCCGAAATGAAGCCTGAATCATAGCACAATCCCTCAACGCTTTGACCGATCGGCACGAAACTCGGGAACCTGCATCGGGGGAGCCAGGGTATCCATTGTGAGAAGTTTCAGCCCTGTGCGACCCTCCTGACCCTATCGGTCAAAGGTCAACGGGGTGACCTTTCCCATAAGGCCTTGAGCCAGGGAGCTCAAATTCGGGGTCATGCATCGGGGCTGGCAGCACATCCAATCTGTGCGATTTCAGCCCTCTAGGCCACCCGGAAGTCTTTCTGGAGAGCTGAACGCACTCGTTTTCAAAAACGCCTTAACCGAACATATTTTGTGCGCCATTTTTGAAATACTGGAGCAAACGAGGTCAAAGTGGCATCAAAATGACCGTCTCTAGACCCCGCTGATGTGTGCCGGCTGCGGTGGTTGTAGCTGAAACGGAAATACCCGAAAAAAGCTACTTTCTGCATTTCGCGTTTTCACGTTTTTATTTTTTAAAAATCAACGGTAATAGCTGGAGGGCTGAGACTCTCAGGGTTGCCTCGGGGTCCCCTTCTGCACCTGTGGTAAAATTTTCAGCCTCCCGGGACATGTAGAAGTATGTTAAATAGGCAAATGCTAACGTTTTGCGGCTAAAAAACGAGCTAATTTAGCTATTTTCGTTAATAGCTCCCAAACGGTGATAGCTAGCCGGCTCAAACTCGCACACAGGGTGCGTGGTGACCTTAGGCACCCTTTGATATGGGGCAGCCCCGCCCACCGCGTAGAATTACTGCGCAAATTGAGAAGGAGCTTAAATTAGCCGTTAGCTGCTAACCCTAACTTTGAGCTTTAATAACTCCTAAACGATTAGGGTTAGGAGGATGGGATTTGGATGCATGACTCCCGGGAGAGTCCCTGATGGGTGTGTAAAAGGATATCCCTCCAGCGCGTGCACAAGCCGCGTGGTTAACGCGTTTAGCATTAGCCGCCGCTAACGACTTCGAAGTTGAATAACTCTGGAAGGGGAGGGGCTAGGAGGGTGTGGCTTTAACAGCTGACCCCCAGGGGGGTCCCTGACCTGTATGTAGGACCTCATCCCTCTGCTGCCCTCCTAGCCCCGCCCAATGACCTTTTACCTCAGGAGCGCGTTTAATTGAATAACTCAGGAAGGGGAGGGGCTAGGAGGGTGTGGCTTGAACAGTTGACTTCCAGTGGGGTCCCCGACAGTTGTGTGCGATGGCATCCCGATCGGACCTTTGGATCTCCTTCAAATCATGTTTTTTCACTTTTTTCAGCGAAATCTCATTTCAGAGAGGATTGGGAGGCTGATGGCATAGTAACTCTAGAGGATCTGTAGTCTGTCATAGGGGGTGAAAATTAACGAATTGACCGATTGGTACCAAACTCGGGGAGGTTGATCGGGGGGGCCAGGCCTTCCGCTGTGTGAAGTTTCAGCCCTCTGGGACCAACTTGACCCTAGGGGTCAAAGGTCATCGAGCCCTAGTTCGCAAACGATTAGGGTTAGGGTTATGCAAATTTGATATGCGTCTCCCCGGGGGGTCCCTGACAGGTCTGTTGAGGTTTCATATCTCTAACCCTAGCGTAAAAATTTGACCTCACGAATCAGCGCATAGTCTATATGGATGGATTGGGGGGCTGATGAGGAGCATTTTCAGCCCTCTGGGAACCTCGTAACCCTAGCGGTCAACGATAATCTAACCCTAATTCCATCAACATTAGGGTTAGGGTTATGGGAGTTGGATATGTGTTGATACGCGATGAGCCTTGGGTGTCCTGAGGGTCGGTTCGGTCAATTTCCACCGTGAAATTTCGGACCTCTCGGGGACCGGCAACAACCCCATACACGTATTTCTTGGGCTGCTGACTGTCTGTTTTGGGTGTTTTTGGGCTCATCCTAGCATGTGGAGCTAACATGGCTAAGGATTCCAGATTCGGTCAACCAATGACCGCTTCTGGAATCAGCTATAACTCAGCTCAGGAAGGAGCTACAGTGGTAAGATTGGTGTCAAATTAAAGCTTAGGACCTCAGCAATGCAATGGTGGTGGTTTCAAGTGTCTAAATGCAACTTTTTAAAAAACGATGTCACATTCTGGAAGGCAATTCCAGATTTCGTCAACCAATGACCAAATCTGGAATCAGCTATAACTTTGCCCGGGAAGGAGCTAGAGGGCTGGGATTGACTTCAGATGATAGCTGAGAGCCTCAGCAGTGCAATGGTGGTGGTTTCAAGTGTTTAACTCCACATTTAAGGGTCAAGGACTTATTCTGGAAGGGGATTCCAGATTTGGTCAACCAATGACCGAATCTGGAATCTGCTCTAACTCTGCCCAGGAAGTAGCTGGAGGACTGGGATTGGCTTCTACTGACAGCTGGGGAGGTCCCTGACAGGTGTGGTGGGGTGTCATCTCTCTACCCCCTGGATAAAAATTTGACCTCATGAATCAGCCCATAGTCTATGTGGTTGGATCGGTGGGGATGAGCCTTGGGTGTCCTGAGTGTCGGTTTGGTCAATTTCCACCATGAAATTTGGGACCCCTCGGGGACTGGCAACGACCCCGCACACGTGTCTCTCGGGGCGGTGACTGTCTGTATTGGGTGTTTTTGGGCTGATCCAAACACTTTGAGCTTCAAAGACCCAATCTGGAAGTGGATTCCAGATTCCAGATTGGGATTCCAGATTCCAGATTCCAGATTCCAGATTCCAGATTCGGTCAAGCAATGATAACTCCGCCCAGGAAGGAGCTAGAGGACTGGGCTGGACTTCAGATGACAGCTGAGGGCCTCAGCAGTGCAATGGTGGTGGTTTCACGTGTCTACCTGCAATCTTAAGGGTCAAAAACGCAATCTGGAAGGGGATTCCAGATTCGGTCAAGCAATGATAACTCCTCTCAGGAAGGAGCTAGAGGGCTGAGATTGGCATCAAATGAAAGCTTAGGGCCTCAGCAGTGCAATGGTTGTAGTTTCAAGTGTCTACCTGCACTTTTTAAAAATCGATGTCACATTCTGGAAGGGGATTCCAGATTAGGTCAACCAATGACCAAATCTGGAATCTGCTCTAACTCTGCCCAGGAAGTAGCTAGAGGACTGGGATTGGCTTCTACTGACAGCTGGGGAGGTCCCTGACAGGTGTGGTGGGGTGTCATCTCTCTACCCCCTGGATAAAAATTTGACCTCATGAATCAGCCCATAGTCTATGTGGTTGGATCGGTGGGGATGAGCCTTGGGTGTCCTGAGGGTCAGTCGGGTCAATTTCCACCATGAAATTTGGGACCCCTCGGGGACTGGCAACGACCCCGCACACGTGTCTCTCGGGGCGGTGACTGTCTGTTTTGGGTGTTTTTGGGCTGATCCAAACACTTTGAGCTTCAAAGACGCAATCTGGAAGGGGATTCCACATTCCAGATTGGGATTCCAGATTCCAGATTCCAGATTCCAGATTCCAGGTTGGGATTCCAGATTCCAGATTCCAGATTCCAGGTTGGGATTCCAGATTCCAGATTCCAGATTCCAGGTTGGGATTCCAGATTCCAGATTCCAGATTCCAGATTGGAATGGGATTCCAGATGCGGTCAAGCAATGATAACTCCGCCCAGGAAGTAGCTAGAGGACTGGGATTGGCTTCCACTGACAGCTGGGGAGGTCCCTGACAGGTGTGGTGGGGTGTCATCTCTCCAGGACCTCTAGAAATGTTTGACTTCACCAATCGGCCCCCGCTCTCTAGCGTTGATCCGGGCTGATGAGCTTTCTTTGTCCTCAGGGTCGGTCGGGTCAATTTCCACCGTGAAATTTTTGACCCCTCGGGGACCGGCGGGACCCCCACCCACGCGTTTGTGGGGGTGTGACTGTCTGTTTTGTGTGTTTTGGGGCTCGTCCCAACATTTTTGGCATTTCGGGTGAAAATCCCACATGGCCGGGTTCTCTGATTTATTTAGAGTCATTTTGGTGAAAAACATGGGTTAGCCACTTGAAAACTGAATTTTAAAATGGTTTTCTAACTTTTGATGGCTCTCTAGCGCTCAAAACATAGTGGTGAAAATCCGGAATTGGGATTCCGGAATTGAAAAATCCGGATACGGAATTTTCAGTTCTGGAATCTGGAATCTGGAATCCGGAATCCAGAAGTGCAAATTCCGGATCCGGATTCTTCCATTCTGGAATTCCAGATTCCTATCAAATCGACGGTGTCCCCTAACCCTAACCCTAACCCTAACCCTAACCCTAACCCTGACACAACCCTAGGTCCAGAATGTCACATTGACCAACTTTTGACCAAAACTTCAAGAAACCCTAACCCTAACCCTACCACCCGGACCGGCTCGTCACCCTCTACGCATGGCTCAAGTCTCAAGTCTCTCACACTTAGGGTTACAAAGTTATTAACAAAAGACTCACTTCAAAGTGCTTTTTTTGGGAATAACTCCTCCCCCTTACATCACACCAACATGGTTCACACATGTATGGATAGATCTCGTCCAGACCTATCCATAGATGTCTCAACCATTCATGTCAGTTGTTCCTATAAAAAGTCATTCAATCTCAAAGCAAAAAAGAGGCACTTTGAGTGGTTTTTATCCCTATACCTATTACCTACTGGAAACCCTAACACTTACATTGACTCCTATGGGGCTCCGGGAACATGACTCTGTAACTCAGCCAAACAAAGGCCCACAGTCCTGATTTTCACACCACGCACTCACAACCCTAGCCCTGACACAACCCTAGGTCCACAATGTCACTTTGACCAACTTTTGACCCAAACTTCCAGAAACCCTAACCCTACCCCTACCACCCGGACCGGCTCGTCACCCTCTACGCATGGCTCAAGTCTCAAGTCTCAAGCACTTAGGGTTACAAAGTTATTGGAGCTTGAGTCAATGACTCAGGACCCCATTTACCCCTATTACCTAACCTAACCCTAACCCTAACCTAACCCTAACCCTAACCACACCACGCACTCACAACCCTAGCCTTGACACAACCCTACTTCCAGAATGTCACATTGACCAACTTTTGACCAAAACTTCAAGAAACCCTAACCCTAACCCTACCACCCGGACCGGCTCGTCACCCTCTACGCATGGCTCAAGTCTCAAGTCTCTCACACTTAGGGTTACAAAGTTATTAACAAAAGACTCACTTCAAAGTGCCTTTTTTGGGAATAACTCCTCCCCCTTACATCACAACAACATGGTTCACACATGTATGGATAGATCTCGTCCAGACCTATCCATAGATGTCTCAACCATTCATGTCAGTTGTTCCTATAAAAAGTCATTCAATCTCAAAGCAAAAAAGAGGCACTTTGAGTGGTTTTTATCCCTATACCTACCACCCGGACCGGCTCGTCACCCTCTACGCATGGCTCAAGTCTCAAGTCTCTCACACTTAGGGTTACAAAGTTATTAACAAAAGACTCACTTCAAAGTGCCTTTTTTGGGAATAACTCCTCCCCCTTACATCACAACAACATGGTTCACACATGTATGGATAGATCTCGTCCAGACCTATCCATAGATGTCTCAACCATTCATGTCAGTTGTTCCTATAAAAAGTCATTCAATCTCAAAGCAAAAAAGAGGCACTTTGAGTGGTTTTTATCCCTATACCTAACCCTAACCTAACCCTAACCTACTGGAAACCCTAACACTTACATTGACTCCTATGGGGCTCCGGGAACATGACTCTGTAACTCAGCCAAACAAAGGCCCACAGTCCTGATTTTCACACCACGCACTCACAACCCTAGCCCTGACACAACCCTAGGTCCAGAATGTCACATTGACCAACTTTTGACCAAAACTTCAAGAAACCCTAACCCTAACCCTACCACCCGGACCGGCTCGTCACCCTCTACGCATGGCTCAAGTCTCAAGTCTCTCACACTTAGGGTTACAAAGTTATTGGAGCTTGAGTCAATGACTCAGGACCCCATTTACCCCTATTACCTACTGGAAACCCTAACACTTACATTGACTCCTATGGGGCTCCGGGAACATGACTCTGTAACTCAGCCAAACAAAGGCCCACAGTCCTGATTTTCACACCACGCACTCACAACCCTAGCCTTGACACAACCCTACTTCCAGAATGTCACATTGACCAACTTTTGACCAAAACTTCAAGAAACCCTAACCCTAACCCTACCACCCGGACCGGCTCGTCACCCTCTACGCATGGCTCAAGTCTCAAGTCTCTCACACTTAGGGTTACAAAGTTATTACACGAGCAGTTATTAACTGGGTTCTTAATGATCCCTATTACCTAACCCTAACCCTACCACCCGGACCGGCTCGTCACCCTCTACGCATGGCTCAAGTCTCAAGTCTCTCACACTTAGGGTTACAAAGTTATTACACGAGCAGTTATTAACTGGGTTCTTAATGATCCCTATTACCTACTGGAAACCCTAACACTTACATTGACTCCTATGGGGCTCCGGGAACATGACTCTGTAACTCAGCCAAACAAAGGCCCACAGTCCTGATTTTCACACCACGCACTCACAACCCTAGCCCTGACACAACCCTAGGTCCAGAATGTCACATTGACCAACTTTTGACCAAAACTTCAAGAAACCCTAACCCTAACCCTACCACCCGGACCGGCTCGTCACCCTCTACGCATGGCTCAAGTCTCAAGTCTCTCACACTTAGGGTTACAAAGTTATTGGAGCTTGAGTCAATGACTCAGGACCCCATTTACCCCTATTACCTAACCCTAACCTAACCCTAACCTAACCCTAACCTAACCCTAACCCTAACCCTAACCCTAACCCTAACCCTAACCCTAACCTAACCCTAACCCTAACCCAAACCTAACCCTAACCCTAACCCTAACCCTAACCCTAACCCTAACCCTAACCCTAACCCTAACCCTAACCCTAACCCTAACCTAACCCTAACCCTAACCCTAACCCTAACCCTAACCCTAACCCTAACCCTAACCCTAACCCTAACCCTAACCCTAGGACCTCAGCAGTGCAATGGTTGCAGTGTCAAGTCTCAAGTCACTTCTTAAAAATCGATGTCATTTTCTGGAAGGGGATTCCAGATTTAGACATCAAATGACCGATTCTGGAATCTGCTATAACTCCTCTCAGGAAGGAGCTAGAGGGCTGGGATTAGCATCAAATGAAAGCTTAGGACCTGAGCAGTGCAATGGTTGTACTTTCAAGTGTCTACCTGCACTTTTTAAAAATCGATGTCATTTTCTGGAAGGGGATTCCAGATTTAGACATCAAATGACACATTCTGGAATCTGCTATAACTCCTCTCAGGAAGGAGCAAGAGGCGTGGGACTGGCTTCAAATGAAAGCTGAGCGTCCTGTGAGTGTAATGGTGGTAGTTTCAAGTGTCTAACTTCAATGTTAAGGGTTATATGGTCAACCCTATGTGTAACCCTAACTCGGTAACCCTACACCCTAACTGTAACCCTATACTCAAAAAAGCAGGTATGTTGTGATGACATCTCTCTGACCCCTAAAGAAAAACTTTGACGTTCACCACAATAAGCATGTTCCCTGTGGGATTTGATCCCACAAAAGTTGGGTTGAAAGCCATAGCATAAGACCACTCAGCCACTCAGTGCCATGAATTTTTCGCGTTTGGAACTTGTACTTATTTTTTAAGCTTTGTGTGGAGGGGGGCTGGGATAATGACCCTCCTAACCCTTGGGGTCAGAGGTCATTTAACCCTAGTTTCCAAACAATTAGGGCTAGGGTTATGAAAGGTGGCTGTCGGTTTTGGGTGTTTTTGGGTGTTTTTGGGCTGATCCAAACACTTTGGGTTTCAATGTCTCTTTCTGGAATGCAATGCCAGCTTGCTTCATTCTGGTGACAATCTCTAACTTTGTCCAGGAAGGCCCTAGAAGTGTGGGATTGGCATCAAATGAAAGCTTAGGGCCTTGGCAGTACAATGGTAGTGGTTTCAAGTGTCTAACTTAAATGGTAAGGGGTCTTTGGTCAACCCTATTTGCAACCCTAAGCCCTAAGCCTTGACCCTAACTCCAGTCAGAGTTTTTATTGGCTTCCAATGACAGCTTAGGGCCTTAAGAGTGTAATGGTGTTCCTTTCAGGTGTGTACCTGCACTTTTTAAAAAACGATGTCACATTCTGGAAGGGGATTCCAGATTTAGTCATCCAATGTCAGATTCTGGAATCTGAAAGGTTAGGCTAAGTTAGTTTAATAAAACACTTTGCCTCAGTAACACTAAGTCTCCACTGCTCAAGATGCACCACAATAAGCATGTCCCCCGTGGGGTTTGATCCCACAACCTACTGGTTGCAAGCCATAGCATTAGACCACTCGGCCACTCAGTGCTATGAATTTTTCGCGTTTGGAACTTGTACTTATTTTTTAAGCTTTGTGTGGAGGGGGGCTGGGATAATGACCCTCCTAGCCCGAGGGGGTAGAGGTAATCTAACCCTAGTTTGCTGACTATTAGGGTTACGGTGATGAAAAATTGATATGTGTCTCCCTGGGGGGTGCCTGACAGGTGTGTTGTGGTGTCATTTCTCTAACCCTAGCAGAAAAATTTGACCTCATGAATCAGCGTATAATCTACATGGTTGGATTGGGAGGCTGATGCCCCACTGAGTCTGGGGGATTTGCAAGCTCTCCCAGGGGTCAAAATTTAAACGTTGACCGATCGACACGAGGCTCACGTATGTTCATCGGGGGAGCCAGGGTATCCAGTGTGAGAAGTTTCAGCCCTGTGCGACCCTCCTGACCCTATCGGTCAAAGGTCAACGGGGTGACCTTTCCCATAAGGCCTTGAGCCAGGGAGCTGAAATTCGCTGTCATGCATCGGGGCTGGCAGCACATCCACGGTGTGCGATCTCAGCCCTCTAGGCCACCCGGAAGTCTTTCAGGAGAGCTGAAGGCACTCGTTTTCAAAAACGCCTTAACCGAACATATTTTGTGCGCCATTTTTGAAATACTTGAGCAAACGAGCTCAAAGTGGCATCAAAATGACCGTCTCTACACCCCGCTGATGTGTGCCGACAGTGGTGGTTGTAGCTGAAACGGAAATACCCGAAAAAAGCACGTTTCTGTATTTCGCCGTTTCACGTTTTTATTTTTTAAAAATCAACGGTGATAGCTAGGGGGCTGAGACTTTCAGGGTGTCCTCGGGGTCCCATCCCACACCTGTGGTAAAATTTTCAGCCCTCCGGGACATGTAGAAGTATGTGAAATAGGCAAATGCTAACGTTTTGTGGCTAAAATAGGAGCTAATTTCGCTATTTACATTAATAGCTCCCAAACGATGACAGCTAGCCGGCTCAAACTCGCACACAAGGTGTGTGGTGACCTTAGGCACCCATCGATATGGGGCAGCCCCGCCCACCGCATAGAATTACTGCACAAAGTGGGCGGGAGCTGAAATTAGCCGTTAGCTGCTAACCCTAACTTCCAGCTTGAATAACTCTTAAACGATTAGGGTTAGGAGGATGGGGGTTGGAGGCATGACTCCCGGGGGGGTCCCTGACAGGTGTGTGGAAGGGGATCCCTCCAGCGCATAAGGAAGCCGCGTGGTTGTTGCATTTAGCATTAGCCGCCGCTAACGACTTTGGAGTTGAATAACTCTGGAAGGGGAGGGGCTAGGAGGGTGTGGCTTTAACAGCTGACCCCCAGGGGGGTCCCTGACCTGTATGTAGGACCTCATCCCTCTGCTGCCCTCCTAGCCCCGCCCAATGACCTTTAACCTCAGGAGCGCGTTTAATTGAATAACTCAGGAAGGGGAGGGGCTAGGAGGGTGTGGCTTGAACAGTTGACTTCCAGTGGGGTCCCCGACAGTTGTGTGCGATGGCATCCCGATCGGACCTTTGGATCTCCTTCAAATCATGTTTTTTTCACTTTTTTCAGCGAAATCTCATTTCAGAGAGGATTGGGAGGCTGATGGCATAGTAACCCTAGAGGATCTGTAGTCTGTCATAGGGGGTGAAAATTAACGCTTTGCCCGATTGGCACCAAACTCGGGGAGGTTCATCGGGGGTGCTGGGAGAGCCGCTGTGTGGATTTTCAGCCCTCTGGGACCAACTTGACCCTAGGGGTCAAAGGTCATCGAGCCCTAGTTCGCAAACGATTAGGGTTAGGGTTATGCAAATTTGATATGCGTCTCCCCGGGGGGTCCCTGACAGGTCTGTTGAGGTTTCATATCTCTAACCCTAGCGTAAAAATTTGACCTCACGAATCAGCGCATAGTCTATATGGATGGATTGGGAGGCTGATGAGGAGCATTTTCAGCCCTCTGGGAACCTCGTAACCCTAGCGGTCAACGGTAATCTAACCCTAATTCCATCAACATTAGGGTTAGGGTTATGGGAGTTGGATATGTGTTGATACGCGATGAGCCTTGGGGGTCCTGAGGGTCGGTTCGGTCAATTTCCACCGTGAAATTTCGGACCTCTCGGGGACCGGCAACACCCCCATACACGTATTTCTTGGGCTGCTGACTGTCTGTTTTGGGTGTTTTTGGGCTCATCCTAGCATGTGGAGCTAACATGGCTAAGGATTCCAGATTCGGTCAACCAATGACCGCTTCTGGAATCAGCTATAACTCAGCTCAGGAAGGAGCTACAGTGGTAAGATTGGTGTCAAATTAAAGCTTAGGACCTCAGCAATGCAATGGTGGTGGTTTCAAGTGTCTAAATGCAACTTTTTAAAAAACGATGTCACATTCTGGAAGGCAATTCCAGATTTCGTCAACCAATGACCAAATCTGGAATCAGCTATAACTTTGCCCGGGAAGGAGCTAGAGGGCTGGGATTGACTTCAGATGATAGCTGAGAGCCTCAGCAGTGCAATGGTGGTGGTTTCAAGTGTTTAACTCCACATTTAAGGGTCAAGGACTTATTCTGGAAGGGGATTCCAGATTTGGTCAACCAATGACCGCTTCTGGAATCTGCTCTAACTCGGCCCAGGAAAGAGCTGGAGGGCTGGGAGTGACATCAGATGACAGCTGGAGGGTCCCTGACAGGTGTGTTGTGATGTCATCTCTCTACACCATGAATAAAAATTTGACCTCATGAATCAGCCCATAGTCTATGTGGTTGATCGGTGGGGATGAGCCTTGGGTGTCCAGAGGGTCAGTTTTGTCAATTTCCACCATGAAATTTGGGACCCCTCGGGGACTGGCAACGACCCCGCACACGTGTCTCTCGGGGCGGTGACTGTCTGTTTTGGGTGTTTTTGGGCTGATCCAAACACTTTGAGCTTCAAAGACCCAATCTGGAAGTGGATTCCAGATTCCAGATTGGGATTCCAGATTCCAGATTCCAGATTCCAGATTCCAGATTCGGTCAAGCAATGATAACTCCGCCCAGGCAGGAGCTAGAGGACTGGGCTGGACTTCAGATGATAGCTGAGGGCCTCAGCAGTGCAATGGTGGTGGTTTCACGTGTCTACCTGCAATCTTAAGGGTCAAAAACGCAATCTGGAAGGGGATTCCAGATTCGGTCAAGCAATGATAACTCCTCTCAGGAAGGAGCTAGAGGGCTGAGATTGGCATCAAATGAAAGCTTAGGGCCTCAGCAGTGCAATGGTTGTAGTTTCAAGTGTCTACCTGCACTTTTTAAAAATCGATGTCACATTCTGGAAGGGGATTCCAGATTAGGTCAACCAATGACCAAATCTGGAATCTGCTCTAACTCTGCCCAGGAAGTAGCTAGAGGACTGGGATTGGCTTCTACTGACAGCTGGGGAGGTCCCTGACAGGTGTGGTGGGGTGTCATCTCTCTACCCCCTGGATAAAAATTTGACCTCATGAATCAGCCCATAGTCTATGTGGTTGGATCGGTGGGGATGAGCCTTGGGTGTCCTGAGGGTCAGTCGGGTCAATTTCCACCATGAAATTTGGGACCCCTCGGGGACTGGCAACGACCCCGCACACGTGTCTCTCGGGGCGGTGACTGTCTGTTTTGGGTGTTTTTGGGCTGATCCAAACACTTTGAGCTTCAAAGACGCAATCTGGAAGGGGATTCCACATTCCAGATTGGGATTCCAGATTCCAGATTCCAGATTCCACATTCCAGGTTGGGATTCCAGATTCCAGATTCCAGATTCCAGGTTGGGATTCCAGATTCCAGATTCCAGATTCCAGATTCCAGGTTGGGATTCCAGATTCCAGATTCCAGATTCCAGATTGGAATGGGATTCCAGATGCGGTCAAGCAATGATAACTCCGCCCAGGAAGTAGCTAGAGGACTGGGATTGGCTTCCACTGACAGCTGGGGAGGTCCCTGACAGGTGTGGTGGGGTGTCATCTCTCCAGGACCTCTAGAAATGTTTGACTTCACCAACCGGCCCCCGCTCTCTAGCGTTGATCCGGGCTGATGAGCTTTCTTTGTCCTCAGGGTCGGTCGGGTCAATTTCCAACGTGAAATTTTGGACCCCTCGGGGACCGGCGGGACCCCCACCCACGCATTTGTGGGGGTGTGACTGTCTGTTTTGTGTGTTTTGGGGCTCGTCCCAACATTTTTGGCATTTCGGGTGAAAATCCCACATGGCCGGGTTCTCTGATTTATTTAGAGTCATTTTGGTGAAAAACATGGGTTAGCCACTTGAAAACTGAATTTTAAAATGGTTTTCTAACTTTTGATGGCTCTCTAGCGCTCAAAACATAGTGGTCAAAATCCGGAATTGAGATTCCGGAATTGAAAAAACCGGAAACGGAATTTTCAGTTCTGGATTCCAGATTCCAGATTCCAGATTCCAGAATTGCAAATTCCGGATCCGGATTCTTCCGTTCTGGAATTCCAGATTCCTATCAAATCGACGGTGTCCCCTAACCCTAACCCTAACCCTAACCCTAACCCTAACCCTAACCCTAACCCTAGTTATTAACAAAAGACTCACTTCAAAGTGCCTTTTTTTGGAATAACTCCTCCCCCTTACATCACAACAACATGGTTCACATATGTATGGATAGATCTCGTCCAGACCTATCCATAGATGTCTCAACCATTCATGTCAGTTGTTCCTAGAAAAAGTCATTCAATCTCAAACCCAAAAAGAGGCACTTTGAGTGGTTTTCATCCCTATACCTAACCCTAACCCTAACCCTAACCTAACCCTAACCCTACACCACAACAAAGCCTAACCCTAAAGAAATGTTTTTGCACTTTTACTTTTTTCAGTAACAACAACATGGTCAAGAAAACACTGTTTCTCCTACTGAGGACCGGAAAAAGGTCCCCTCAAAGCACGTCGTTCCACGTTTTGCTATCCTTGTGGGGACATTTGGCCCCGACAAGGATAGAAATACAAGAACACACACACACACACGTTCATTTAAATATACACACCAATGACCTGTTCCAGTTCCCTGCTGCATGTCAATAAAGCTGATTGAAGATTCTCTGACCGGAGTCTGTCCGTAGTGCTGCCACCCAATGAAGATCCACCCCCCTCCTTTACAGTTATTAACACCCTCGACACAAGGTAACTACCTTCACGAGGAAAATGTTGCTGCTTTGATCAGGGAGGAGCATCTGAGGGCAGTGGGGGAGTGTGCTCTTCAGATTTTAATGAAAATGTAACAAGGGTGCTTTATCCACCAGGGTGTCAAACATAAAGTCCGTGGGCCAAAACTAACAGCAGGCAGTGCATTCCAGTTGTCTGCAGGTTATTCCTTCACCGTCACTCAGTGCGGCTATTCAACTTAACGCGATCGTGTTCCACACCTTCAGCATCACGTGATTCCCTGGAAACACGTTTAACAGTCATTCCAGGTTTCCAGTGTAGACCTGGAGCAGAATCTGTTCTCATTTACAGTTTAACCAGATCCTATATCTCTGTGGTGGATCTACTGAGAAATGTTACTAGATATCTTTATCTTTAATTTTAACACTGCTATCTTAAGAGGAAGAGATGAAGTCCTCAAAGGGATTATATTTTTTTGTTTTTGGAGAAATTTGTACATTTTCTGAACACTGATTTTTTTTAAATTTTATTTTATTTTTTTGTGGTTACTTTTTTTACACCTTTTGGAGTCTAAAAAATACGGAGCCCCGGACATGACATGGTAAAAAAAAAATTTTAATTGTGGCCACGAATTACTAATTCGTTCCCACGAATTAGTTATATCATTCATATACTGAACAGTCCAGTAAAGTTGGCAGCATATTGACAGATATGGACTTTCAGTCTCAATAACTCTTTAACAAAATGTCAGTAACATACAAAGGGCGCTGCATCCCATCGTTGTGAGGTGGACGATATGCTACAAGCTCATTTTTATTATTAAAATTATCTGTTTATCAAGCAGCAGTGACTCACCACTGAAACACTTTCCACAGAGACGGATTCTGGATCCGGTGCATGCTGTTGATTTTACTCTGAGGCATGGTGCGCTTGAACAGCATCTCAATCATGGAGTACTCCTTCGCCGACGAGGTGAGCTGCACAAGCTTCAAGACAAGAACGATTCACAAATCATCAATGAAACGCGTTTATAGTGAAGAAGTGTATATCTGCAGTGACGATACCCTGTATCCCAGCTCTGGCAGGGCGGTCTTATCCCAGGTGGACGGTAAGATTTCGGCTATGGAGGAGCTCGAGCTCTGTGATGAAGTGCTGCAAAGAAGAAGCTCACACGAGTCACAAGCAAGGATTCAACATTTATAACTGTAACAACAAAAAAACCAACCTCTTCAGCTGTGCTTCCACGTCACGGGTCGACAGAAAGCGAGGTCTCCTCCTAACTTCTCTCTTGGTTTTGTGTTTGACGTTCTGCTGATACATCCGCCCGCTGCCCGCCGCGTCTTTGAAGTACAGAACGTACTGGTGTTTGCCGGCGCTGAACGGGACCTCTGTGTCTCTGTCCACCAGGTACACGTTCTCCAGGGTCTGAGAGGCGACGGCTGCCGCTCCACCGCCATCGTCCTGAACGCAGCAGGCAGAGAAAAAAACAGTTAAATTGAAAGTCAAAAGATTTTGACAGTTTTCATATAAATATGTATTTGCTGAGAAATTGTACAAAAGAAAAAGAAAAACTGAACCATTGGGAACAAGGACGCAATCATGACGCCTCACCTGCCCAAACTCCAGCCACGCCCCCCCGTCGTCCTTCCAGTACCAGACCCACTGCGTGGTGAGAATGAAGTGAGGAGGCTTCGAGACGGAGGAGGTAGTGGACAATCGACGGACTGGAATCCCTTCAGGGAGATTCCTCTCGTATGTCTTTTCTGTCTTTGTGCACCTTTGAAATCCCATAAATCTCAGGAGTCCCAGGCTGGCGGAGGGTTGATCCATGCAGCTCGTGCCCCGAGCCGGGTCACAATATGCCCTCTCAATGTTTTCCATGTCCACCAGGTCCTTATAGGTCACGCCATCCACATCTAAAACCTGCCACCTGTAAGGCAGGTGCCAGTGGACCCGAGCACACTTGTCTAAACAAAATAAATAAATAAATAAATAAATAAATGGAAGGATGAGGACATATTCTGGACTTTGATGCTGAATGGATTGATTTTTTTTTCCTAACAATACCTTTGTACAAGCACTTTCTCCGGATGAAGAAGAGGCAGATTTCATTTCTCTCAGCGTCACTCGGGGGGTTGGCTGGAATAGCAGCTCTGCTGGGGGTCACCGGGTTAGTGTGGGGAGTCTGACGGGATGGCGGCGGGGCTGGGATGCTCACCTCTGGCAAGGCTGCAGAAAACAGACGTTTAGCAGAGAAGGGAAACACAGAAAACAACTCAAATGACATAAAAAAACAAAGTTCCATATTTACCAGGAACAGCAGCAGCTGGCCTCTTCAGGTCACCTGAGATGATGAGCTTATTTCTGTAGTTCTTGTGGAGGTTGTTGATGTTCTCCTGACTATATCCCTGGAAAAGCTTCATGGCCTGAGCGTCGAGGCGATGCGCTCTCTTGCACGCGGAACCGAACTGACAGTCGCACTGGTAGTAGTGCTGGCACATGTGCAGCTTCGTGCTGGAGGAGTTGAACCGACAGGAGCCTTGCAGACCGCTGCCCTTGTTGTAATGCGAGCATATCTAGTGAGGAGGATGAAAAACACATTTTCAAGTCTAAATTTCACTTCTGCATGCAGCTGCAGGGACCTGAACTCACCTCGGGGAGCAGGTAGGGATCATTCTGAAGCAGCAGCTGGAACAGCTGTTTCTCTGTCAAGTCTTGCAGATCGTGTCTCCTGAGAACCTTTGCGTTGTTCGGAGTAGTCAAACTGTGGGGATTTTTACACCTGAGGCTGGAAGACACAAGAAATTTCTATCAAGACCTGATAAATTTTTAAAATCATGTGGCTGACAGCCAGGATGTACAGGACATTAATGACATCGGTGTGGTCCTGTTTGGTTAAACAGTCTCTGTTCCCAGCTCTTTCTAAGCACTACAGTTGAAGTTCTTATACCTGTTGAGATCTGCAGCGCCACCAGATCACAATATCTGGGTTAAGCCACATTAAAATACATTTTGAAAAGATGCAAATGACTGCCCTCTCCTGGTCAAACCTCCACCCATCCACACCACTTCCTCCTGCAGGGTAGTTCCTGGCTTTCAGGATCAATGTTCTGTTGTTTACAGAATAGATGTGCAATAGCTGGGTTTTTGCTGAACCGTAAATGAACAATCCACCAAGTTTAATGTCTGACATATTTCTCAGAAGGTCAGAGGTCGGATCAGTTGACTCTCTGTTTAACTGCCAAATTATAATTTGTCATTTAAATTTGTTGTAATTTTGTTGGTCAAGCCTGATTGTTACAAATGATTTAATTGATAATTTTCATGTATATTTAGTTATTTATGTTTATTTTTGGTGGATTAAGATTTTCTAAAATGTGATCGTATTGTATGATGGGCAATTCTAATTGTGCTTTTTTTGTTCCGCTGGGACAGGCTTTGGGGTTGCACCGGTGCTGCTGTTTTTTCAGCCCCCTTGTGTGTTTGCCTTTTTCTTTTGGAGCTGAGAGAAAAGCCGGTTGAAGTGTTAATTTAAGTGAACTTTTAATGAAGATTGGACCCTCTTTTCGTCCTATTTTGTGTGCAGTCATTGCAACAAGTGTGTTTAACTTTCCATGAAGAATGGGCCTTTTTTCCTCCGGCGTTGTGTGCAGCCATTGAGGTGCGTTTTGCTGTTAGCAGATTTGTTTGCACTTATTATTTTATTGTTATTGTAATTTTCTGTGATTGTTCTTTTAAATATTTTATCTTTTGATTGTGTTTTTTATAGTTTGACGGTGACGAATAATAAACATCAGCTGTGTGGAAAACTATGGCGTGATCATTGTAACCGGAGGGAGAAATAGTCAAACTCAATGCCTTGGATAAAGTCAAACTCAACTGCCTGGGATGACGTCGACCTCAGCTGCGTGGGATGAAGAAGTGGAAGTCTGACTGGCATTCTGTTCGCACGTGCTCAACGAAGGGGGACCTGCGACAGCTCAAGAAGGGAATTCAGATAAGCCGGGACACATCAGTTCACCCGTTTTTCGTTCATTACAGTCCATAAGGCAGACACTTAAGTTTGTGTTCTGAAAGGGACATAAGGGAGCGGATAACAACAAGGAACTGTGTGTAGCGTACATTATTGTTTTACACAAGAACAGACACAAGGGGAATTGTTGATGTTTGTTGATTTTATTATGCATTTATAGTAATATTGCTTGAAAGAAGATAATCTGTTTCATTATTTTGAAGACTAAGATAAATGTGTCAACATTTCAGTTTATGTATTTAGTAGTTTAAAGGGCCGGTACACCCCCCTTATTGTTTGTTTATTATTCAAGTTATTTGAAGGTTATTGTTGATAACAAGCTATCCAACTGTGAGAATAAGCATAAATGGTGCTTTATTTTGGATTTAAGATATTTTTTTCAAGATCTAAAAGGAAAGTGAAGCCAAGTAAGCTATTTATGTGGTAGTAATAGCACTCCACTACTTTCTAGTCAAGTTCATGATAACTGAAGTGGTTAAAAATGTCACAAGGAAATCAAACTGAGCAGATAGGTGACACAGAACAACATGTATCAGAAACGGATCTCATGGATCAGACAAAGCATTTCACTGAGCAGCCGAAAGATCTACCACGCAGAAGTGAAAGAGAGCGTATGCTTACAGAGAAAGGAAAAGAACTCCAGTTGGACAAACTAAAAGGGCTTCTACGTCGCTTTGAAAGCAGTTATGATTGCTGGAAGGCTTTAACTGAGGTGGCTAAAAAACCAGTGATCAGACAGGATCCTAATGATACTCTCCAAGAACACATCAGCAGTATTCAAATGGTGCTTTCTGAACTGAATACAGTTTATGACGACTATCGAAAGCTAGATGGCCCACCTCAGGAGAGGCGCTGCAAGATGGACAACTGCATATCCATCACTCACCAAGTAGTGAAGAATACTCAATCTCAAATAGAAGGAAATGATGAAGATTTACTTTGGCCTGATGCACCATCTATATTTGCAACTGCAGTCTGCAGTAGTTCAAAGTCAATCACTGGGGGCGATAGTGTTCGCACAACTCAATCAGAAGCCAAAAGAAAAGAAGCCGCTGCTACACGAGCTGTATTGCAAATAATATCTGAGCAAGACCAACATCAAGAGAAGCTACTTGCACTTGAAACGGAGAATAGGTTGATAGTCGCAGTCCAAGAAGCAGAAGCATTAAACCGTCGTCTGCGAGCTGAAAAGGAAGAAGCAGAACGTCGTCAAAAGGATGTCGAACGTAAGTTAGAAGAAGCTGCACTCTTAAAGAAACAGCAAGAAGAGAATGTGGCAAGACAGAAGTCTGTAGAGGATTTAAAAAGAGAACTAGAGCGCTTAGAGGAGTTGAAACGACTAAATGCAGCTAAAGCAAGGCTTCAAGTCTATGATTAAGTAGAGTTCAATCCAGACCAAGGATTCAAACCACAGCACTCAGAATCGCCTAAAGTGAAGCAAGTAGCCATGTATGACACTCCTGTGTATCATCAAACCCAATCTCCATATGAAGCTCCAGAGACAACTCCAAGTAACGCTACACGAGAAGACACAGGAGGGCTTGTGAAGGTTTTGGCTGAGGCCATATCAGCTAACAGGCTTCCCATCCCAGAGCCCGCAATCTTTACTGGTGATCCACTTAAATTCAGACACTGGAAGTCATCCTTTCAGACACGGATTGAGAGGAAGAACATCCCAACGACGGAGAAACTCTTCTTTCTTCAGAAATATGTTGGAGGCAGAGCTAAAGAAGCTATAGAGGGCTACTTCATGGCTGATTTTGATGATGCATATCAAGCAGCATGGAACCTGCTCGACCAAAGATACGGTAAACCTTTCATAATTGCCAAGGCTTTCCGTGACAAACTACATTCCTGGCCTATGATCGCCTCAAAGGAGAGTGGTGAATTGAGGAAATTTGTGGACTTCTTGCGTAGTTGTGAGTCGGCGATGACAAGAAATGACAGTCTAACTATACTCAATGATGAAATCGAAAATCATAAGCTCAGTGCCAAGCTTCTGGATTGGCTGTGCACCAGGTGGAATCGCAAGGCCACTGAATATCAACTGGAGCAAGACAAGTTTCCAAGCTTCAGCTACTTTGTCACATTTTTGTCGATGGAAGCCAGCACTGGATGTAATCCTATCACATCATACCAAGCAATACAGGACTGTCTCAGAAAATTTGAATATTGTGATAAAGTTCTTTATTTTCGGAAATGCAATTAAAAAAACAAAAATGTCATACATTCTGGATTCATTACAAATCAACTGACATATTTCAAGCCTTTAATTATTTTAATATTGCTGATTATGGCTTACAGTTTAAGAAAACTCAAAAATCCTATCTCAAAATATTAGAATATTTCCTCAGACCAAGTAAAAAAACAAAATTATAACAGCAAAACAAAATCAAACATTTGAAAATGTCCATTAATGCACTCAGTACTTGGTTGGGAATCCTTTTGCACGAATTACTGCATCAATGCGGCGTGGCATGGAGGCAATCCGCCTGTGGCATTGCTGAGGTGTTATGGATGCCCAGGATGCTTCAATAGCGGCCTTTAGCTCATTTGCATTGTTGGGTCTGGTGTCTTTCAGCTTCTTCTTGACAATACCCCACAAATTCTCAATGGGGTTCAGGTCAGGGGAATTGGCAGGTCAATCGAGGACAGTAATGCCATGGTCAGTACACCAGTTACTGGTGGTTTTGGCACTGTGGGCAGGTGCCAGATCATGCTGGAAAATGAAATCATCATCTCCATAGAGCTTTTCAGCAGAAGGAAGCATGTAGTGCTCTGAAATCTCTTGGTACACAGCTGCATTTACTCTGGACTTGATGAGACACAGTGGACCAACACCAGCAGCTGACATGGCTCCCCAAACCATCGCTGACTGTGGGAACTTCACACTGGATTTCAAGCAACTTGGATTTTGCTCCTCTCCAGCCTTTCTCCAGACTCTGGCGCCTTGACTTCCAAATGAAATACAAAACTTGCTTTCGTCTGAAAAGAGGACTTTGGACCACTCTTCAACTGTCCAGTGCTTCTTTTCCACAGCCCAAGTCAGACGTTTTTTCCGTTGTCTTGAGTTCAGAAGTGGCTTGACCATGGGAATACGGCTATTGTAGCCCATTTCCCGGACACGTCTGTGAACAGTGGCTTTTGATACCTGGACTCCAGCTTCAGTCCACTGTCTTTGAAGCTCCCCCAAATTCTGGAAGCGGCTCTTCTTCACAATGCTGTTAAGCCTGCGGTCATCTCTCTTGGTTGTGCAGCGTTTCCTGCCACATTTCTCCCTTCCAACAGACTTTTTGTGAATGTGCTTTGAAACTGCACTCTGTGAACAGCCTGCTCTTTGAGAAATTTCTTTTTGTGTCTTACCCTCCTGATGGAGGGTGTCAATGATGGTCCTCTGGACAGCAGTCAGATCAGCAGTCTTCCCCATACTTGTGATTTAGTTTACTGAACCAAGCTGAGTGTTTTTCAAGGCTCAGGAAACACTTGCAGGTGTTTCGAGTTTTTTGCAGGTGTTTTCAAGTGATTAGTTAAATAGCCTACTAGTATACTTTTTCATGATATTCTAATATGTGCTGAGCTGTGGGGAGCGGCGCGGTACTCACATGCAGCGTCGGAGCACGGAGTGTCGGGTCGGGGTGCCCCTTGTACGGCCACGGCGCCCTCCGCTATACACTGCACCCTAGGCGGCCGCCTAGTTCGCCTATTCCCATTCAAACCGCGGCGCACAAACGACGCCATGACTGCATTTGCACTTCATGCCACTAGGTGTGCTGTTTGCATGTTCAACCTTATTTTACACAGACACCACAGAGGAAGAAGGGCGCCACAGCCGCTGCAGGCTCTCTCTGCATGTTGTTAGAAAAAGGGTGTGAGCCGGCAAGACGTGGTAAAATGTTCATTGATGCGATGCACCGTTTTTTCAATAAAAGAGAAGAACTGAACGATCATTTCCGCACATTTTCTTTACGTCGTATCAATTAAACTGTATCACAAGTAGTTTGTGTACTCAAAAGACCAAGATTCCTTGCGGATAGAACATGCACAGAACAGTATTTCATGTCCCTTTCGACCGGTTTTTTAAATGTGAATATGAGCATATTCAGGGCTTTGCACGTGTTTATATGGCTGTGCGCCATGTTATGTATTATTCCGTCAATATTCCAGTTAATAAAGAGTTTCTGCCTTTATATAAATGTACTCAATCTCGCGGCATTCGATCTTCCCATCCCTAATAGTTTGACATGTTCCGTTCATTTTTCCGGAGCCCCCCTACTTGCGTAGGCCACAGGGCGCACTATCCCGTCCTGCTCCTAAGAGAGCACAGCTCCCAAGCCAGCTCATACGCCAGCACCGGCGCGCTTGTAAATTTGGTCTTAAGCATGTCAAAACTGTTCTGACACTCTTGGTCCCAACCTTTAATATCACATGGCCCACTCCTCTTCTGAGATTTGCCTGATAGCTCAGCCACTTTCCGATGCAGCGGTGCAGCAAGCTTTGCAAACCCTTCCACCAACCGGCGGTAATAACTCGAAAAGCCAATGAATGAGCGAAGCTCTGAAATGGTAGTGGGAACAGGCCACTCTACAACTGCTTGAATCTTCGCAGGGTCAACGCCCTTATCTGAAATTACATGACCCAAATAGCTGACTTCATGCTTAAAGAAGCGACACTTTAAAAGTTTGACCTTCAAACCTTCTGCCTGCAGCCTCGTCAGCACTCCAGCCAGCCTCTCCAGATGCTGATCGATACTGGAAGAGAAGACTACAATGTCATCCAGATATAGAAGTAACGACTGGCCCTGCTGACTTCCAAATATGCGCTGCATTAACCTCTGAAAAGTACTGGGCGCGTTACAGAGACCAAAGGGCATTCGATTCCACTCGAATAGGCCGAAAGGAGTACAGAACGCGGTTTTTGGCTTGTCTTCCTCTGTAACGGGAACCTGATTGTACCCACTTGCAAGGTCCAGTGTAGAAAACCAACAAGCACCAGAAAGAGAGTCAAGGGTTTCCTCTATCCGCGGAAGCGGGAACGCATCTCTCTTCGTCTTAGAATTGAGCTGACGATAATCTACGCAGAGCCATAAGCTGCCGTCCTTTTTACGAACGAGCACTATTGGCGAGGCGTAGGGACTCGAACGCTCTCTGATGACTTTCGACTGAAGCAACTGGTGGATGTGTTCCTTTACAACTTCATATTCGGATGGTGGAATACGGCGATGACGTTGCTGAACAGGAATTTGGTCCAGGAGCGGGATGTCATGCAATATAAGGTTTGTACAACCGAGGTCTTGATCATTAACAGAAAAAACAGACACATGATTCCGTACGAGCTACATTGCTCTCTGCTGAAGGTAAGTGAGACAAGTCAAGTGAGTTAATCTGTTCAAGAACTGAAAAACCAGTCTGCTCCGCCGTTTGAGCGGTGATGGACGAAATTTCTGCCACACCTGTCGGCAGGCTGACAACCCTCATGTTGTCTAAAGTGCCAATAACAGTGCACGGACGAAGAAGCACTTTATCAACTCCTACATTTACCACAGGAATGTAAGCCGTTCCCCGAATAACACGGACCAGGGCTGGTGAGGCCAAGAGGCCCGCAGGTAAGCTGGATTCCGGTGGCTCAAACAACATAGTTCCTTCTGAAAAGTAATTAGAACAAGTTGCAGTCACTATTTTTATTTCTCCACCTGGTATGCTGCAAGGTTTCTTTCCCCGGACCCTAACCTTCCCTGGATGAGCAGGGGTCGGTTTAACAGTGGCAATGTGACATTTTTGCAAAGCATCAACCAAGGGGGTGGGAAGAGACTCTGAAGCTTCTCTAAACAAAGTTGACCCATACTGACCAAACAACTCGTTATAACACTTGCTAATGATATTCATTCCCAACACACCAGGGACCTGAGGAGACATACGCCCAGGTGGATCTTTCACCACTAAAACACCACAATGAGGCATCGTCTTCCCACAAAGTAAAATATCCAGTTCAAGATAACCAATATAAGGGATCGACAGCCCATTGGCAGCCTTGAGCTCCAGTCAGTGACAGGCGTTCATTTCCCCAGGGTTCGAAGGTCTTGCAAAAGAAACTTTCCGTTATTGTGGAAACCATCGACCCAGTGTCCACTAGACAAGGTACAGGGGTGCCACCCATACCTACATCAATATGTGGACATGTGGAGATCAGCTTTGGAACATCGTCAACCCTCATACTACTATTATGTGAGCCCATTGATACCCCACCCGAGTTGTGGCTCGGCAACGCGGTGGGCATTAGTTTTCCGACTGCTGCAGAGGCTGTACGTCACTGCGCGCTGCTGAATGGGACCATAAAGGAACACGCAGTCCATCACAATTTCTTGCAATGTGTCCAGGCTGTTGACAGCGATTACAAATGATGGGCCCCTGGCGTGAGCGCCCATGAGAATAAGAAGAGCGGCGGCGCGAATGAGCAGCTTGTAACTCAGTGGTGCTCTGTGTCAGTTTGTCCAACTGTTGCTGTTGACGCTGCAACAACTTCCTCATCTCACCTACTTCTGAAGATGGCAGGCTATCCAACTGCTGGTGGCCACCCCTCACCGTGTATTGAATACCCAAGGCTTAAGGGACAGAATTGCTGCGGCGACGCACACCCGCCGGCAGCCCCTCACGCTCCCACCTTACCCTTTGACATCCAACAATGTCGCTGCAGGAGAACGCCTCACAAACTGTTTAAGTTCACAGCGAAGCGCGCCATCTAGAACCTGCTCTACAAATTGATCTCGCAAAAGAATTTCAGAATTTGGAATATTAATGGGAGCACGCTGCTTCATCCTTTCCATGAGAGATTTCAAAGCCAGCGAGTACTCTAACAAAGTTTCCCCCTCCCGCTGCTTCCGGGAAAAGAACGCCTCCTGTAGCAAAACGTAGGACTCTGCACATTTATAAAGTTCTCAAAAGTCTTAAAAGTCTGCCTCTGGCTTTCTCACGTCGAACGCACCTATTTACTCTCTGAGGGTCGCTTCCACTATTTTGTGACGGTCATTGGCTCAGCTGTTTAAACACGTTTCACCATCTAATAACACAATTTGTGATTGGATGAGAGCATCAAACGGTCTGCCACCGTCAAAGCGCCACTTCCAAAACAGTTAATAGCTATTTAGATATTTGAGAAATAAATGGATTAAACGTAAAACTATCACTTTGTAATGTTCCTGAAGTGTTTCCCTGATGGAATACTTTTCTCCTCGATGGATTCTAAAACATGTCACGGCTCGTAACTGCTGAACGCCGCTCAAGTCTGGACAGAAAGTAAGTCTATTACACACATAAAGTTCCCTTTGAGAGATTCAAAGTTTAAAAGCGTTAAACGTAACAAATGAGTGTTTTTACAGTTTTATGGGAGAAGAACACGCAGGGCTGATGATTCATGACTGAAGTCAGGCTTTTATTGGAAGAGCTGCTTCATTCAGGTGCGTTTACTCACTGGCACCTGAACTGTGGCGATATGCTGTTCAGTATTCAGACAATATGACCCAAAATGATGACTTTAAATACGAGTTACGGGTCGGGCTGCGGGTCGTGTTTCAACGGGTGGGATCGGGTCGCGGTACTAATCGGGCTGATGCACGGGTTTGCGGTTCGGTTGCGACTTTGTCCGTCCCCGGGTCGGGCTGGGGCGGGTCTTGAAAATTGGACCCATGCAGGACTCTGGCTGGAGGCGGGTGCGCGCATACCACTACACATGCTTGCGATTTTGGTGAAGGTGTGGCTCTGTTTTTATCTTAATATATATTTATTTTTGGTTTTAATATTGTAATATTGTAACGCACTATGTAGTGTTTTTTGTGATATGAAAAGCGCGTTATGAATAAAGATTGATTTGATTTGATTGTTTTAGAAGTAAAGACCCTTGAAGAAAAAGAACACAAGTCCAGCTTCCCAAAAATGAGGCCATGGAGAAGCAGAAAGGGTTTGCTGCACAACTGAGCACAAAACCGGATGAAGACATTTTTCAAGAAGCCACAGGATGATGCTCAGGAGAAAACGTTGATGACGGTCCTTACAACACAGCTGGTGCTGTACAGGGTGAGTCACAAGCCCCTGAGAAGGGATAGAATAAAGAGAGAATTTTAAATTCACCCAGAAAATAAAAATGCTAATTTAAAAAACAAAAAAAAAAACAAAAACGAATGACTGTTTTGTAAGGTGGTCCCAAGGCAGCCACTCCTGGACAGGTGGTGGCAGCAGACTCCACGGCTCAGACAGAGTCGCTTCTCTCAGTCAACAGAAGGAAGTCTGTCAATATTTACAGCGATCAGCATTACAGAAGCGGAGGACATGTGTGCTGGTGGAAGGTCAGTGCAGCTCCGATTTTCTTGATTTTCTCCTTAACACAGTGAAGTCTTTCAGTTTCGGAGAGACTGCAGCTTATAAAGAATGAAAGCCTTTCACGACCTTGCCGCTTGAACGAGTGGATGGCATCTGCGAACCTGTCGAGCATCATATGACCTCCCAACACTCCGAAACTGCAGTTTGACTGAAGAAAAAGATCGATCCTCAGCTTGGATGTTACACGTGCATCTTCGTTAACCATTAAAACTGCTGCCGTGTCTTAGTTATCCTTTGCAGCCGGTGTTCAAGTTGAATGCAGCTTGTTAAAACCAGAACTGTCAGAAATAGACATCAAGACAGCTGCAGATGTTTGTGTGAAATCTGTATTGATTACAAAGACATTATAAAGTACAACATTTTTATTTAACTTCACTGTTTTCAGCTCCAGCAACCCTCATCCCAAGATTGTTGCTGAGATCTGAGGCTGCTTCTTCATCATGGAGGTTTTAAGTTTCCTCAGTCCTGAGGTCAGTGTATTTTCTGTGACTCTGAGCCTCGTCCTCATTTTTCTCGGACTCCTTTACTGGTGAGTAAAAATCAGTTCGTCTATATATGTATTGCTGTACCAGGAAAAAGCCAGTTATAGTCTGCTTTGTGGCAAAATACACACTTGAACGAAAGAGATTAACATCCAGTGTTGTTTCCTTTCTTCTTAGGTATTCTGTGTACCCCTTTTCAATCCTGTCTCGATGTGGCATCAACCATCCGAAGCCAATACCTTTCTATGGGAACTTATTCATGTTTCGAAACGTAAGATACTCTGCTGTACCATGCTACTTGTACTACTTGAGTTGTTTCAGTACAACCCCAATATTACTTTAATCTTCATTGTTTGAGAAGTGATGTTGTTTGGTTTTTCAGGGTTTTTACAAACCTCTCAATGAGCTGATAAAGACACACGGCAGAGTCTGTGGGTAAGAGGAAACCACTCCAGCATTTGAAAGTCGTCGTCAGTTCAGTCATCCACTCATGTGACACACATGGTGTATCCAGGTATTATTTAGCCCAGAGACCGGTGGTGGTGGTTGCAGACCCTGACATGCTCAGACAAATCATGGTCCGGGACTTCAGCAGCTTCCCAAACAGAATGGTGAGAAGACGGCCGAAGCCCGTGGCGCGCAGCGTGTGCTGGTCTTGATACAGATGATGTGTGTTCCTGGCTTTCTTTGCAGACTGCGCGGTTTCCAACCAAGCCCATGGCTGACTGTCTACTCCTGTTGAAGAACGAACGTTGGAAGAGAGTGCGCAGCATCCTCACCCCGACCTTCAGCTCAGCTAAGATGAAAGAGGTGAGGTTATAATTTTTTTTACAATATTGTAAACATAGCTGTTACCAAGATGTAAGCGTACAAAAAAAGTGGCTGCATCTAAAACCACACAAACACTTCACTCTTGTATTTCGATCATGCATGCATGTCCAGTGTTGGGTAGTAACGCGTTATTAGTAACGCGTTATTAGTAACGGCGTTACATAACGGTGCTGAGCTGAGGGAAGCGGCGCGGTACTCATGTGCAGTGTCGGAGCGGCACGGACTGTCGGGTCGGGGCGCCCCTTGTACGACCACGGCGCCCACCGCTGTACACTGCGCCCTAGGCGGTCGCCAAGTTCGCCTATTCCCATTCAAACCGCAGCGCACAAACGACGCCATGACTGCATTTGCACTTCATGCCACTGGGTGTGCTGTTTGCATGTTCAACCTTATTTTACACAGACACCACAGAGGAAGAAGGGCGAGGCAGCCGCTGCAGGCTCTCTCTGCATGTTGTTAGAAAAAGGGTGTGAGCCGGCAAGACGTGGTAAAATGTTCATTGATGCGATGCACCGTTTTTTCAATAAAAGAGAAGAACTGAACGATCGTTTCCGCACATTTTCTTTACGTCGTATCAATTAAACTGTATGACAAGTAGTTTGTGTACTCAAAAGACCAAGATTCCTTGAGGATAGAACATGTGCAGAACAGTATTTCATGTCCCTTTCGGCCGGGTTTTTAAATATGAATAAGAGCATATTCAGGGTTTTACACGTGTTTATATGGCTGTGCGCCATGTAATGTATTATTCTGTCAATATTCCAGTTAATAAAGAGTTTTTGCCTTTTTATAAACGTATTCAATCTCGCGGCATTCGATCTCGCGAGATCTCGCGGCATTTCGATCTCGTCCCATCCCTAGTTACGAGTAACGTAAGGCGTTTTTTTTTTTTTTTATTCAGTAACTCTGTTTCCGTTACCAAACGTTGCATTACTCCGTTCCTTTTGGCGAGGTCTCATACAGCGTTTTCATTGCAATGGCGCACCGTTCCTGTAACATTCCAGTGATCGATAAAGTTTTATTGAATTGAAAAAACATTCGGCGCTCTCTCTCTCCTGCATCGGTGCTCCGGCCAGTGCCTCTCGACCACTCTGGTCTGATGGGCAACAAGACGGCAGAGAAGAATAGTTTCCAATCGTGGAGATATTCGCATTATTTCACGCATCATGACTATGATTTAATTTAATTCATTTATTTAACCCGTTCGGCCCGATGGACCGACAGCTGTGCGCGACTTCACCATGTGTAAAAAGTGACTAAAGTGCTGTGTGGATGTTTTCTTTCAATTGTATCTCAAACAATAAGCCTTAATCTCACTAACTGAACGCTCCAGCTGCACTTTGACAACCGAGTGTTTGTTGTATGACAAATTTAAAATCCAGATGCAACGATTCGACACGCCCCCCTCACCCGCACCTCCAGACACAAAATGCAACAGAACGCAAGATCCGTCCACCATATTGGATACCATATGAAACTAGAAAATCATTTTTTACTTTAAGATGATACCAGGCAGAATATTCTCTGAGCCGACCAGCTCCCGTCAGCGGCAAAACAAACCCAAAACCGATCTTTACTTTTCACAGCCAGCACCTGAGATCGCATGTTTCTCACACACTTCTTCAACAAATCTCAAAACTATTCACACCAAACACAGCATATTTTATTTCCTTGCCGTTTTGTGGTCATTTTCCATATATCCGAGCTCTCCTCTGACCAAAACTAAAGTCATAATCCTCTGGAGTAGTGAAAGAGCGTCATGCACCAGACTGTATGTGCTGCCCCTTGTCACAATCTTGTGGGCCTGTCGTTAATTTTGGGAGTTTAAATAAAGTTTGTTGACGTTCTACATCTGGCGAGCTTTAGAATGATATGTTACACATGACTGAGGCATCATCCAGCTGGGAGACATCTTTGAGCGTAACTGCACAGTGCTGCCAGAATGAGGTACACAAATGACAAATAGTTACTATTTCTGTTATATTTGGAAATTTTTTTTTTTATTCTGAAACATGCACATTTATCTTCATTGTGCGTTTGTACAGCACATTGCACATTGTTTTTTTATGTGAATTTTGCAGATATTATTGTTTACATATTGCAAAGGGGATTTTTTTTGTTTTCCCTGTGATAGAATTGGCTATTTTTGTATTGATATGCATGTGGTGTTATGCATCAGTATGCATTTCATATTTCATTCATTGTCTTTAACAGAAGCTCTTAGGTGCTGAGTGAAAGCGCGTTAATTTGTCCAATTTGATTCTGAATAATAGATTATATCACAATATCTATATTTGCTTTAAGCCACTTAAATTTTTTGCAGGCTGATGTTGAATAAAATAAATAGACATTTAAAAAATACTTTGGTGTTTGTGTTGGTACACAATGGATAATATTCCATGGTTAGTTACTAGTTAGATTCAGTGATGTGGATGCAAATGAACTGAAATGTTCGGTTTCATCAACAGTTTGTAATATAAAATCAGTACAGACTGAAATAAGGGCTACAGAGGAGTTCAATCAGTCAACCTTTATTTATTGAGAGCACTGGAAAAATGTTTAAAAGTAACTGAAAAAGTTACTTTTTCAGTAACTCATTACTTTTTGGTTTAAGTAACTGAGTTACTAACTGAGTTACTTTTTCATGAAGTAACTAATAACTAATGAGTTACTATTTTTCAGTAACTAGCACAACACTGCGAATCACTTATCAGGTAAGTCGGCATGTGGGTTCATGCCTTCAGCAGCAGATATTTGGAATTAGCAAACTCGTCGATGAAATAAAATTTTTGCAAAGTTTATATCTCCTTTATATAAAGCTTTGTAACCATATCAAGTAAAAACAACATGCTCCAAAGTCTCTCTCATGGTTGGCACAGTGCTGTGTCTGCCTTCTTGTTTGTGGAAATCTTCCGTTTGTGTTTGGTTGCAGATGGTTCCTCTTATCAACACAGCTGCCGATGCCTTGATGAGGAACTTGAATGCCCGCGCTGAATCAGGAGAGGCCTTTGATATCCACAAGTAATCCCTCTCTCAGTGAGCAGAGTTTGAGCTTCATCTGTTTGTGGGATCTTGGTTTCAGTTTTTCGTGATATTTCTCTTCCCAGGTGTTTCGGTTGCTTCACTATGGATGTCATCGCCAGCGTGGCGTTCGCCACTCAGGTGGACTCACAGAACAATCCGGATGACCCATTCGTTCACCACGCACAGATGTTCTTCAACTTGTTTTTCTTCAGACCCGTCCTCTTGCTTTTCGGTGCGTTAAAAGTATTTTCTTGCATTTGAGATTTTCACAACGCATTCATTAAAACCTGGTTATCTTCGTCAACGATATCTTCGTGGGAAATGTTCCATTTTTCATTTTTTAACACAACTGCATCAGTGTTTCATGGGTGTGTTCTGCCTTTGTCTGAAACGGGTCTTTCAGGTTTAAACTACATCATCAGATTTGTCTGCTTGTGTCTCCAGCTGCATTTCCTTCCATCTTCGCTCCGTTCGCAAGATTCTTGCCCAACAAAAAGGGAGATGAAATGAATCAGTTCTTCATTAACAGCATTCAGAGGATCATCCGGCAGAGGGAGGAACAGCCTCCTGAGCAGGTCAGTCTCTCCTTCAGGGAACCATCTCCTGTGTTCAGCAGCCTTAAAGGACCTGTATCATGCTTTTTTAGCTCGCCCAAACCCTATTGTTGGCATTAACATGGTAATACTTTATTTTTGGCGCTAAGGAAAAGTCATTTTGTGTTAAATAAAAGATTTTCGGAGGTTAATTCTGAAACACGGAAGAGAAAACGCTCTGTTTCACTGAAGATCCCGCCTCTCCCCCTGTGGACTTTGACTGACAGCGTACTTCAACCAATCAGCGCTTCAATACGTCATGCATTAGCTTCTCTAAGGGTTAGCTTTAGCTCTTTAGCTTTAGCTTCTCTACACACAAAGACACGCGAAAATGTCTTTTCCTGTTAGAAACTCACCAAGCGCAGACCCTTCAGACTCTTGCTCTTGCTTGATTGTTGCTTTCAGACGATGGTTGAAGTTTATATCCGTAATCGGAGATATAAAAAATCAGCATTTCACCTCTTCCCGCCTGAAAGTGGGAGGAGTAATTGTACGACATTATGGATATCTGCAACGTCATTTCGTCTAGTCAAAACTGTCATTCAAGATATCTTTAATTACATTTCGCCTAGGCAGAATTGTAGTTACAGATATCTCCATGTTTTAGATATCTCTATCAAAATTAATTAAAGATATCTCTAACATAATTTTAGATATCTACAATCAAGTTTTGCTTATCCGTAATTCCCATTTGAGATATCTACAACATTATTTTGACTAGGCGTTACTTTAATTTAAGATATCTACAACGAATTCCGCCTAGTCAAAACTGAGTTATGGATATCCATAAAGAAACATGTAGATATCTGTAACTGAGGAGGGGTTGGAGATAACTGGAATTGGAATTTCGCCTATCCGTAATTCAATTGCAGATATCCGTAACTCATATTGCGGATATCTACAACTGAGTTATGGATAGGCGAAATGACGTAACCCATACACATGAATGGCAAAAGTGACGTCATTTCTCCTAGGAAGAATGTATTTGTGGATATCTGAAATGATAATTTCGGATAGGAGAAATAGAGTTGCTGATATCTCTATCGTTCTTTTCGACTAGGAAGAACTGAATTACAGATATCTTTCGCGAATATCCAGTCTGGGCATTAAATGTTAAAACGGCTTGCCATAGTAATTGTCATGTAGGATATGTGATGCGTTTCATGACGTTTCAGTGACGTCATTAGCGATATCTAAATCTCAGTTTCGACTAGGCGAAACTGAGATTTAGATATCTCTATCAGTCCTTTCGGATAGTCAAAACTACATTATAGATATCTTTAATGAAAATTCCGGATACCCAAAATTCATTACGCCTAGTCAGAATGGAGTTGTGGATATCAGCAGTCTTAGTTCCGGATAGTGCAATCTAGGCATTAAATGTTAAAACGGCTTGCCATATACTCAGACATACGTGGATGAAGGCAAATAACATTTTGGGGGTAGTTTGAAAGGGAACTCAACTTTGTGGCATGCTAAAAACCTTAAAAAAAAATAGATTTTGCATGATATAGGTCCTTTAAATGGAGTCTGGTGAGTTTTCTGCCTCTGATTATTTATGAGAAATTGTTCCACGTGGAATAGGTTTTTCTCTCGTGAAGACATCTGACACTTTTTTTTCCCCCATAGAGGCGTCGAGACTTCCTTCAGTTGATGTTAGATGCTCGAACCAGCAAAGAGAGTGTGTCTGTGGAGCACTTTGACACAGCCAACCACGCTGAGAGTGATCAGAGGAACCAGCAGACGCACACACCCTGCGATCAGGAGGCCGGCCAGCCTCACTCACAGGAGCCACCCGCCAGGCGTTCGCAGAAGAAGATGATAACCGAGGACGAGATTATCGGTCAAGGTTTCGTCTTCCTTGTGGCGGGCTATGAAACCAGCAGCAACACATTAGCGTTCACCTGCTACCTCCTGGCCATACATCCCGAATGCCAAAGAAAAGTACAGCAGGAGGTGGATGATTTCTTCACAAGACATGTGAGTGGGTTACATTCTGATGGCTTTGTTTTTGACATTAGATGACATGTTTTTATTGTGCTTCCTGTTTTAGAGCTCGCCAGATTACTCAAATGTCCAGGAGCTGAAGTATTTGGACATGGTTGTAAGTGAAGCATTACGCCTCTACCCTCCTGTGTTCAGGTAAATTAAGGTCACTCTGGATGCTCAGCAAGTCCATCAAACACAGAGAGGCCAACAACCTCTCACACACACATTATCACTTCAGGGTTATCAGTCACAAACTAACCCCGTGAGGATAACATGCAAAATCATGGAATTTGAACCCATTTCTTCTGGTTAATCACTGTGTGTGTGTAGTTATTTGTGTTTTTTGTATTTCCACTGTGATTTTTGCATACACAATGTGTGTGTAACCTGTGTAAATGGACTGAGCATGTTTTGTGCATACCTGGATTTGTTTGTCTTGAAGGTGAATGTCTCCATCTTCACCTGTCACCTTCACCTATATACAAATATATGTAGCCATAAATTGAACAATCATCAAAGGACAGAGTAAAGACCCAAATGCTGGATCTATATTTGCAAACACAGTTCATGACACAACTTCAACAGCTAGTTAAACATTGACTTGTTCACAGTTGGATGTGGGTCAAGTGCATGTTGTTATTGTCAGGGCTCGACATTATAAATGGCCCGGTGGCCCGGGAGCGCTTTTAAAACCGTCCGGGCCAGTAGAATGCGGGCCAGTGAAAAATAATGCCTTGAAAATAAATAAATACGAGGGGTGACCCAAAAGTCCCCGGACTGTGGTTATAAAAAAAAAAACAAGAAAGATTTCAGACTTTCGGCCGTTATATGTCGCTATAGCATAGCCTTAAAGCTCATGTCTGGAGTTTCTGTTCGTTTCCATTTTTTTTTTTTTTTTTTTCCCTTGTCCTGTTCGGCAGCTGGGGCGCGAAATATTGTATGATTGTAGCCTTTTACTATCCGAACAGATTTTAATGTTAGCAGCAGGACGAGACTGAGTCTCCTCCTGCTGCTGCCTTTATTTAAAGCTGGCATCCGGCATGGCTGCCGGACAGGACCGGGACGGAAACGCTCAGAGAGCAGGGACAGAAAGAGAGAAAGATAAAGAGAGGGAGAACGGGGGGGGGGGGCACAACCTATGTACAAAGTCACAATACAAAACAGTGTTGTCGACGCACCATACGCAACCAAGAACAATCCCAAATCCCCAATCTAGACAACACCAAAACAGAGCCGACAACCAACACAGAAAATTAGAGAACCATACATAGATTTTTTTTTTTTTTTTCGAACCATATTAGTGAACAGACCAGGCCACAAAAATAAAAGGAGATGTAGGGGAGGAAGGAAATGCAAGGACACCACAAACCCTTTTTTTTTTTGCTTTTTTGAATATAGCTAGTCGTAACTAGTAGTAAACTAGGGGCGTGCATCAAGAGAGGTCTACTACAGATCACCATTAGTCTAACCACCACAAGAAGACAAGGTAACCGAGTATGTGAAGAGTGATTAAAGATCAACGTGATCATGTGAATATGATGGTGACAGTGATGGTGATAGTGATCATGCATATATGACCTCTGACCTCTGAGAAGGCCAGAAGCAGGCCAGAGAGGCCCTCAGAGCCCAGACAGCCGGCGGTCATCACAGAGCCCGGATCCAAGCCGCCCCACCAGGCAGACGCCCACGCTCCGGTCCAGAAACGGGGCAGAGGAAAGCCCCGGCCGGGGACCCCGGCAGCCCCGGGGCCCGGGCCCCGCGGACCCCCCCCCCCCCCACGACCCCCACCCGGAACCCACCCCCCCGTCCACCACCCGGCCCACCCCTCCCACCCCCTGTCCTCTCCCGCCTCACTCCCCCCCCGCCCCAACCCAACACTCGTACCCACTCACTTGTTTAATGGTGAGCTATTTCGTCTGTTTTGATATTGTTTTGTTTTTGTTAATGTTGTCTTTGTTGATAGTTATGTTATTGTATTGTCTGTATGAATGTTGTCTGTACATCCTGTTGTTGACGCGTTGCTAAGTGTTGGTGCAGAAATATTTCTGATGAAGTTTAGACCCCAGGAAGAATAGCAACTGTTTTAACAGTAGCTAATGGGGATCTCAATAAAACAAACAAACTCATACTGACACACACACATGCACACACGCACACACGCACACACACAACCACTCATCCCTAAACCAAACGCACACACACACTCACATTCCAACACACTCACACACTCTCACGCACACACTAACAAGCATGTGCGCGCACACACAAACACAAACACACACACACACACACACACACACACACAGTCAACCCTAACCCACACACACTCACATTCCCGCGTCATCCAACTGTCATAACCTGTGGGAGACACCCCCAGAAGGCAAGGGAACACCGAACCCCACATCCAGGACCCCCCGCCACCCACAACTGCCGCCCCCACCCCCCCCACCCCACCGCCGCAGACAGATATGCACCCCCCAGAGCCAGCAGCCCCCCAAACCACAGCCGCTACAAACCCCAGGCCTGTGGGGAAAACAACAGCCTCCCCCCGCCCCACCCACCACCAGAAGGAATCCGGAAACGGGGGCGCAGAAGACCCCATTGCCCTCTCTTCCCCCCCCCGTCTCGTGAGTGTTGATGGAGTATATGTTGTTTGCGATTAAAATTTGAGGGGCAGTAACCACACCGTGCCGCGAGTGAGGCCAAACGAGCAGTCTCATCCACCTGAACAGCCCCACCCCCGACACAGCGCGCCAAAACCCCCCTACGTGTGTGTTTGTATGTATTTGGTCGTGTTAGATGACTAAGTGCAATTAAGACTGAGAGGCGAGCCACCGAAGCGTGCAGTGATTGGGGCCACTTAGATGGCCCCCTCCACCACACCCAACTTGGTAAGCCCGCCTCCCAAAGCCCTACGTGTGTGTGCATGAGAGCGGGGGGAGAGAGGGGTCTGGGGATGCCGCAGCACCCCCGTCACCCAGGAGCCCCCCGATGAAGGACAGGGCCAGGAGCGCCCCCCCCCCCCCCCCGGACCAGGGCGGACAGCGACCATGGCCAGAGAGCCACCGACCCAAGAAGCACACACCCATCATGCATCAGGAGGAGTGAAGGTGAGGACAGACAGGGGGCAGCAGAAGGACCCAGACCCAGGGCCCACTGCCCCCAGACCCACCCGGCCCCCCCCCCCCCCCCCCCCCCCCCCCCCCCACAGGACACCGCACTTTCTCATACATAGCTCCAATCGCCCACACATATACACCCACACGTACAGACATACATACATACTTACAGATACACACCCACACACACATACATACACGCTCACAGATACATACCCACACACCCATAAACACTTACACATACATAGTCACACACATACACATACATATCCAGATACACACCCACACACTCACATACACATACATAAATACCCACACATACAAAAACATACATACATACTCACACATACACACCCACGCACAAATAGGGAGAGCGGGGTAATTTGTGCCAAGGGGCAAGTAGTGCCACCCCTATTATTTAGAAAACCATAGTAGTTTTTGGTCATGTGACCACATATTTTTGAAGAGGCATCCATTCCGCTCATCTTGCAAAAAAGGGAGACACATGGCTTGAGAGGTAAGCACATTTAAGTTCAAAAAACATTTTTTTGCCCTCCAAAGTAAAATTTCTATGGTTAAGGTTTTTTGATTGCTGTGTTTGAACAATTATAGAAAACTTTGAAAACATTTCACACATGTTTTATTGCTTTAGTAAACTACATCATGAGTCTATACAGTTCACATGATGCTAGCTCAGAACAGCTGGGGGATGCATTTTTTTCAAAAAGGTGGGCCTGGGGTAATTTGTGCCAAAGGACCTGGGGTAAGTTGTGCCACTGGCACAACTTAACCTAACTTATGATTATTTACTATATATTACTTTTTTTTAATTTACTGTTATTGCACATCTTAGTCTTCCATTTGATCACTAAAACTATGTGTCATTCTTAATTTCAGATCAGAATCCATCATGTCACGCAGATACAAAAGGAAGACAGACAGGGCTCCAACTTTTCAAAGTTTCTGAAGCAAAGTTATGAGGCCTGTTGATGGAAAGTCCATCTTCACATTTAGAGAGAATGATGAAGGAGTCATCCCTCGAGGTGATGTGCTTAAAAAATTTCCCACACCATAAAAGCGTGGTGATAGAGCCAGAAGGGAGCGCAAGTTCATATTCCACTGCAGCATTGACAAGTGGAATGTCCAGTAGGTCGAATCTGTGAAGATATTCAGATGCAGATGCAGTCAGGTGCTCATTTTTGATTTTTTATTCTGTTCTTAGCATGTGTTGATGTGGCACTAGGCCTTGTTGAAGCAAATTGGCCTTTGATTATGTTAAAAACTTTAAATAAGCATTAAACAAGTACTTTTGTATTTAATTTGTCTTGTTTTTATCTAGCATTATCATTTTTATATAAACTTTATTTCAGACACAGTTGGTCCATATGAAAAATACAAAAAACATTACAAAACACTAAATTTTTGATATTAAAATTATCTTTTTTACTTCAGTTATCAGTGGCACAATTTGCCCCAGTGTATTCTGACTAATGGCACAATTTACCCCGCACTTGGGGCAAGTTGTGCCACAAAACCACTTTTTATTTCCAAAGCTATATTTCTCACACAGTTTATTTAAGATCCAAAGTGACTGCTCCCAGGGATGCACAACATCCTAAACTGTATGAACATATTTTAGTTGCAGGTATTCCTATAATCCCCTTGTGTAAAAGGCACTTTAAGTAAAAATTGGCACTACTTACCCCACTCTCCCCAACACATACACGTACACGCACCTTCCCAAACCCCCTAACCCCCACAGCCCACCACCCCCCTATCTACCCCTCCATCCACCCCGCCCCATCCCCCACCACGGAAGGGGGAGAGCCCCCAGGCACCAGGGCCCAGGGCCCCCAGCCACAGTTTCTGTTCGTTTCCAACGTATGTATCATTTTTTAACAGAGCTTAAATGTGTCAGTCTGGTTTCATACTATAATATAGTATTAGCATAAAGCAATATAAAAATTAATTTATGAGCCCCGCCTTCATCTCATAGACCCCCATGTTGTCCAAAAAAGCGCCGGTCAGCGTCAGCCAATAGATTTTGAGCTTCCGCCTTGTCGCGCTGTCAAAGTGTGCACGCAGTCAGAGAGCACGCACACTCGCCCAGGCAGAGGTGAGTTAGCTATGCAGCAGCCGCTCCTCTTACCTCGGATATATCCATGGACTGCTGAACATCCACCGTAAACAGCTAAACTTGTAGGATGCTGTAGGACTCAGAGGCACTCAATTTCACCCGACAGATAATTCGTGTGCACAATTAAAGGGGCGTGGCTTGGTCGCTCATGAAAGCAGCAGGAGGGCAGAACCTCGAGATGTTGGATTTAAAAAAACTCTCTCTTTCAAAACTCCGGACACGAGCTTTAAGCATAACAGTGAAAATTTTCACCTCCCAAAGACACACAGGCAGCTCACAGGCAGTGTTTATGTTATTACAGTCCCGCTCCCTTCTTCGAAAAATCCGAAAATGGTGGAACCCGATTTTGTTTTCTACTGGGAAAAACGGCAACAGAAACACTCACCATGATCCACACCGCGTACAAAGATGAGGCTCTGGGGAGAACACAGGTCTATGGGCGCTTTAAGAGTGGTCAGATGTCCATCGAAGACTCGCCTCGCGCTGGCCGACCCTCCACCTCCCGCGCAGAGGAAAATGTCCGCAAAATCGAGGCTGATCTGCTTTTTTGACGGCAAAGGGATGGTCCACAGTTAGTTTGTACCGCCGGGGCAAACCGTCAACCAGGACTTTTACCTCGAAGTGCTGCGGCGGCTCCGGGAGGCGGTCAGGCTGAAGCGGCCGGCGCTGTGGGAGAGTGGGGACTGGTGGCTCCATCATGACAATGTGCAAGCGCACAGGGCTCTGCGCGTAAAACAGTTCCTGGTGAAAAACGGCATGGCCCTGCTGCCCCATCCTCCGTATTCCCTCGATTTAGCATCTTGCGACTTCTGTCTCTTCCCAAGAATGAAAAAGGCAGGGGCGGAGATTTGATGATGAGGAAGAGGTGCAGAAAAAAAATCGAAGAACGCTCTTAAAGCGATCATTACGCACGAGTTTGCCGACTGCTTTGAGCAATGGAAATCCCGGCTGCAGCACTGTATTCAAGCCGAAGGAGAGTACTTTGAAGGTGACTGTTGATTGAATGTGAAAATAAAAAAATATAAAGTTATAACAACCACAGTCCGGGGACTTTTGGGTCCCCCCTGTAAATAATTTCACATTAATTACCAATGGTACTGTGACATAAACATAGCGTTACGTGATTCCAATCAAAGACGAGGTTTTATTCCTTCTGTGTGCAGCAGAGCTGTGCCCTGGAAAGCAGCTGCTCTCTCACAGCAGAGCCACTCACTACCGTGGTACAAGAACGCGCGCCACTCGCTCGCCTCACGTTCACAGTCAGCGGTGCATCGCAGGAGGAGAAGAAGAGCAGAAGACGACGACACAAGTTCCACCTTATAACAATTAAAAAAAAATGTTTCTTATTCTTATTTCTTATTCGCACTTATTCGTATGACTAGAGTTACGTCCAGTAACTGCTAATTCTACTTCATAAGTGCTTAGCCCACCTACGGGCTTTGCTATGGGGTACTCACCAAAGGCGAAGGCCGTAGGGATGAATGTACTCCCAGCTGGCATGCTGAAAGGATTGGTGCGTAGGACTGAAGTGACAAACCGTACGTCCAGAACGATCGTAGAACTCCCGAAGAACGAAGCGGGCATCCATGCACCAAGCGCAGCCCACTATGTGAACAAGCATCGCCACAGCGACACACATGCCGGTCGCGGCACAACAGAGCAACAGGCGGGAAAGCCCTGGTCTGCGGCCCCCCAGGGACACGGAGACTGGCCAGAGGACCGAAACGGTTAAGCAACCAAACCCCTGTTCGCGCCAAAAACTGACCTGGCCACAGAGTCTTTGCACATATCCAACAGATACGAACGCACAAAGGTGGACGCAGAGGCCCAAGAGGCAGCCTGGCAGATGTCACCCACCGTGACACCCCTGCACAGGGCCGCAGAGGCAGCCACACACCATGTGGAATGAGCACGAGTCACCGCCGGTGGCGAGAGATTCTGTGCCTCGTAGGCAGCTGCAATAGCGCCCCCCACCCAGTGGGCGAGACGCTGAGAGGTCAGCGGGGATCCACGCCCCCGGGCTCCATACCTCACCAACAGCTGGTCCGTGGTGCGAAAGCCAGCTGTACGCTGGATAGAAAGATGCAGAGCCCTGACCGGGCACAACAACCCCAGCCGCAGGTCGTCCCCAGACGAACCAGGCATGGAGGTGAGGGTCCTGACCCTGATCACTCGTGACCGGAAGTCTGAAGTGATCACCTTGGGATGAAAGGCCGGGTTAGGCCAGAGATGTAGGAGTCCCCCATCTGCGCTGAACACCATGTAGGATGGGTGGACTGACAAGACGCAGAGATCCACAACTCTCTTGGTGGATGCCAGCACTAATAAGATGGCGGCCTTAAAGGAGAGAAAGCAGTCCTCCGCCTGCTCCAAAGGCTCAAAGCGGGGTCCCTTAAGACCCTCCAACACAATGTGGAGGTCCCACGGGGAGACCACATGTCTGGGGGGTGGCCGAAGCCGACACACCCCGCCGCGATAGCCGATGCAAACACCGCAAGAGTGGATGCAGCGCGGCCGCCGTCCAGCAGGGTCTGGAGGAACTCCAAAACACCACCGATGGCGCAGGAGATCGGGTCCAAGCCCCTCTCCGAGCACCACGACGTGAAGAGCTGCCACCGAGACCTGTAGGCCTTGACAGTGGAGGGGGCCCTGGCATTCTGGATGGTGGACACCACCATCCAGAGCAGGTCTAGTTTCACTAGCCTCACCCGCTCAGCCTCCAAACCAGGAGCCTCCCGCCCAGGAGGGGTGGGAACGAAGGGCGCCCCCTGCTTGCAGCAGCGCGTTGGGCCCGTCAGGAATCGGCCACGGGTCCCCGACCGCCAACTGAACCAGGTCCGGAAACCACTGTGGACTCGGGGTGTCCGGAGCCACCACGATCACGTGGAGACTGTGTACCCTCACCCTGCGCAGTAGCGGGGTCAAGAGGTGGGCCGGAGGGAACGCGTACAGGAGGCCCGGAGGCCAGGTCCTGTGTGCGAAGGCGTCTACCCCCAGAGGGGGTCCGTCTGACAACCTGAGCGAGAACCAGAGTGGGCACTGTGAGTTCTCTTCACTGGCGAAAAGGTCTGCCACTGGGTGTCCGAACCGGCGCCAAAGCTGGGCTGCGACCCACGGGGACAGGCCCCACTCATTGTGGAGTGAACCTCCCCGGAAATCCTGTCCGCCCCGACGTTGAGAACCCCGGGCACATGTCGCGCTCTGAGAGACGCGAGGTGCCGGTCCGCCCACAGGAGGATCTCCGCCGCTTTGCGGTGAAGAAGGGGTGACCGAGTCACCCCTGCCTGTTCAGGTATGCGACCACCGTGGTGTTGTCCGACCTGACGAGCACATGGCTGTCCTTCAGCCTGGCTTGGAAATGGAGCAGAACCTTCTGCACTGCAGTCATTTCCAGCACATTGATGTGAATGGGAGTGGAATCGCAAGCACTGCCCACCGCGTGGTGGTCTAGGGTGCCTCCCCATCCTGCGAGAGACACATCCGTGAACACCTCGACGTGATGCGACACTCAGCCCAGGGGGACTCCTTGCATCAGGAGAGCCGGATCCATCCAATAGATGAGATCCTGGCGTGCATGGGGTGGGATCAGGAGCCTTCTGCGACCGTCCCGCGCCCCCACATAGCGGCGGCGTGCGAACCACCGTTGCAGCCTGCGCATGTGCAGGAGGCCCAACCAAACCACCGGATGGGCAGCAGCCATCAAACCCAGGACGGTTTTTGATCAATCGGACCCTGACTAGGGGTGTGGTCATCACAGACCTCAGGGCCGAGAGCAGGGAGGTTCATCTCTCCTCGGAGAGGCGCGCCGTCATGGACTGCGTTTACATGCAGCTAATATCTGAGTTCAGGTCAATATCTGGGTTACTGAAACATTAGGAAAACCCCGTTTACATGCTTTAACAGACAGAGAGTTACCCCGTTTACAAGTCAGCACATTCAATCGGGATATTCCTTTCCAAACCACGGCGCACGTCATGCTGTTCTCAAAACAAAACAGCTCTGACCAGAGCGGCTTTGTGTTGCCAGATTGGGTGGGGATTCCGCCAAAGCAAGCTTCTTTTTTGAACACGTTGGATGGGTTGATTAAATGATTGTGTTTATGACATGTTTTTGTATCATACAAATATGGTTTTAATGTGCATTTTCAACCGAGATGGAGGTTTGGGCTGCTTTCTACGAGTTTCAGATTTTTTTACGGGTTCGATAGACAGATTTGGCAACCTCCTCCACTGGACTGCAGAGGCGGACGCTGTTGCGGTGATTCCGTTCTGTCGACAGAACGCAGCCAGAACGGTTGTTCTGTTGTACGTGATTTTTCTGCAGGCCATACAAATCCTCGACTTTCAGAAGGAAGCATGTGCGGTGTGCGCGCTCAGAATAACAGTTCGTATCGTATGTTACGGAAGCCTCACATGGACAAAAGTGTCGTGAGTTTCGCGCCTACTGATTGCAGGACTCAAAAGACCATGATTCATTGTGGATGGGAGCATGCGCAGAACCAAAAGCAATGTCCCTTTACTCGTTATCGTTTACAAGGTGGAACTTTCGAGTTTGAAAAGGAGTAACCCAGCGGTCTTTATCGGGTTTTACAAATCTCGAAAATGAGCTTTTCCAGGTTTTGGTGGGTGTTTACATGGCCACACGCTATTAGGTTATTGCCAACATTCGAGTTTGAAAAGGGTTTGAAAAGGGTTATTGGCTGTATGTAAACGTACTGATGGAGAGCGAGTCCAGCTCCAACCCCAGGTAAACTGTGTGCTGAGCCGGGGTGAGCGCGCTCTTGTGTCGGTTCACCGTGAACCCCAGGAGCTTAATGTGGTGCAGGACCTGAGTCATGTGCAGCACAGCCTCCTGCTGGGAAGACGCCAGTATGAGCCAGTCGTCGATGTAGGTGAGGATCCTCACGCCGCGACGACGGAGGGGCTCCAACGCTGCTTCGACACACTTGGTGAATGTGCGAGGAGCGAGAGAATAGCCGAAAGGGAGCCGGGTGTATTGAAAACACCTGCCTTCCACGGCGAACCTGAGGAAGGGCCTGTGCCTCCTCAGAATGGGGACATGGAAGTAGGCATCCGTCAGGTCAACCGACGTCATCCAGTCCCCGGGCCGGATGCACTCTCGGAGGTGTTTGATCGTCAGCATGCGGAACCTCCTGGTGGCTATGTGAGCATTGAGGACCCGTAAGTCCGGAGTCTTCTGGGTCACTGGCCGTGATCCTGAAGCCGAGGCCGGAACGCTGAATGACGGGACGCCTCGCGGCTATAAGCGGAACGGCTCTTTTGCCCCGACGTCTCGCAGCAAGGCTGGAGGGGAAACGCTGCTGGGAGCATGATGAACAACGCCGGCACCCGACGGCGGAGACCCAAGACGGCGAAGCTCCGCTGCCGAGACGCTTCGCTATGCTCACCTGAGCCAAAGCCGACGGATAAGGCAGCCTGGAGTGTTTACAGGGTGCTGGAAGGACCTCAGCAGCGCTCCGTGTCCGAGACGCGCACGACGGGGAGGCCAGCGGTCTAGACACGCTGCTGCATCCCGTATGTGAGTGTGCATTCAACTTACCGATCTCAGCCACTTTATCCTGAGCGGGAGACGAGAGGTGGAGAGACCCTGCCGAGTTTAACACTTTTCGATCGTGTAAACAACGGGGGAAAGAAGAGACAGCTGCACTGAAATAGTTGCAATGTGCCCGACGGCCTTAATTTACAGATTTCACAGCTGGAGTTGGACGAGCGGACTGGGTGCTCCGGGACTCAGAAGCGTGGGCCCATTTCGGTTGGTCGTCATCCCGGGAGGGTCAGCAGGAAGACGGTTGAGTCTGGCCCGACACCAGGGAGCTCCAGGGGGCTGGGCGTCGCTGGTCCGCATGACGCCGTTTCTGCAGCAACGCTGCACGGCGAAGCTGGAGATGCGGGGCGAGCTGCTGCCTCCAAGCACTTGATGATGGCCTGTATGTCAGGCCCGAAGAGAGAGAAGGTGGACAGGGGGAGGCCCAGGACTCCCCGCTGGTCACAATCAGAGAGTGAGGACAGGCCAAGCCACAGGTGCCTCATGGCGAGCTGTGGGCTTGCCATGACGTGGCCTCCGTTGACGGCGATGGCTCTGCACATCCGCATATGAACCTCGGCCGCATTCTGGATTTCCTCGATGTCATCTGGAGTGAGCTGGGACCTCTCGTGGCAGATCTTATCCACAGAGCCCAGCCGGATGGTCATGTTGTTAGCCAGGGCGAATATCTGATTGCCACTGGCGTAACCACGACCCAAGAAGGTCGCCATGCGGCTGTCTCTCTAAGACGGCAGCATGGGCTTTCCGCCTGGCCAGGCGGAGGACTTGGAGAGAAGGCACAGTCTCACGGAGTCCTCTATTGCAGGCACTCCGGAGACTGGCGGCCTGCCGTCCACGCAGGAATATTTGCGGTAGCCTTTCACCGCACCTCTGGCGGTGAGCGGCGTGCACCAATCCTTCCGCACATTGTCCTGGAATGAAGGAACGGCGGGACATAGCACCGCAGTCCGGGACCGAGTCCATGACTGGGTTGCTAGCCCGACTGCAAAATCGCGCTGAACCGGCTCCGGAGGCTGCGGTGGCAGCGCGAGGCCGATGCGCTCGGTGGCGGAGGTGAGGAGCCCCGCGAGGTGCTCGACAGGCTCGCGGGGGGGCTCACGGCGGCTGGCACAGGAAACGGTGGAGGCAGAGTCGTTGAGGCGGGAACTCCGTGACACCGAATCGCTGCTGCCAACGGCGTCGCCCCACTCGTAGGCGGCAGGGGCGGTGACGTCCATGGCGTCGTCCTCACGGTCGGGAACCGGAGAGGTGTTTCCCACGAAGGTGGTTCGCCGGTGAAGCTCTTCTGGCGGCAGCGTGAGGCAGGCCAGACAGGCGGACCGCTGGTGGTGATGCTGCCGGCCGAGGCAGAGGAAGCAGCGCTCGTGATGATCTCCCTCGCAGAGCGGAGTGCTGCAAGAGCGGCAGGTGAAAGGCCCGATGCCTGATGGCGACTGGTTGCGGGCCGGTGAATCCATGTCTTGATCCGATCTTGATCTGCAGGTCTTGATCCGGAGAAAGTTTCTAGTCTCATGTAAGTACTGAGGAAGAAGAAGGATTCGCAGAAGGCCCCCTGAGGTTATATACCCTCGGCGTGGGGCGTGGCGCTGCGCCATCACGCGTGGGGGATTGGTGCGTCAAGCTTCCTTTTTGTCTCAGTGATTGGTCGAGGGACGAGGTCCCCATAGCGAAGCCCGTAGGCGGGCTAAGCACTTATGAAGTAGAACAGAAAGGTTAACGTCAGTGTGCGAACTGTACCGTGGCTGTCCGAGGGGCTCAATTATTTGGGGGGGGGGCATCGGTGTGAACACGTCTGCTTAAGGCATAGTGCCCCCACGCTTCAATGGTGAGGACAAGTACTGCATGCAGGCCGGAAATAGTGATGAGCAAATCATCCATTAAAATTAGCCTTATTCTGCATATGATCCATGATTATAATCATACAAAAATAACAATAATAAAATAAAGGAAATACATGGGGGAAACAGCCTTTTCCCAATATTTAGCCCCCCCCTCTTTTTGTGTGGATTTGTTCTCCCTGTGCATGTGAGGGTTTCTCCGTCTTCTCAGGTTTCTTTCCACAGTCCAAAAACATGAATTTGTGGTTAATTAGGGTCTCAGAAATCTGGACAGGATAAGCACATGTCCTCTGTAGTAAAATCCTGACAGGATCTGCTTTCATGTGGGACTTCCAACTACATGTTTTATGGCTTTGAAGATGTAAATAATATTTAATAAAAAAATCTATGGTATAGCAACAAATGTGAATTTCAGTGCTTCTTCTCACTGAGACATAGATTTAAAGTTATAGTTCTTTATATATTATAAATAGGTGTTATATAATATATAATATACAATACAATATAATTATAATATTATAAGAGGTGTTTACAAATTTTCACAGTAAACGTCTTTGCTTCCGTCTGAACCAGATATGCACGGGACATTGACCAGGACTGCATCGTGAACGGCCAGTTTCTCCCTAAAGGAGCGACCCTGGAGATCCCTGCAGGTTTCCTCCATCATGACCCGGAGCACTGGCTCGAGCCCGAGAAGTTCATCCCCGAAAGGTATTTTAATTCCGTTCGTATGGGACACACAGGATGACACGAGGAGTACGCAGAGACAGATCAGAAAATATTACCCAGGATTTAATTCGATGAGTGTTTCTAATGCTTCCAAAAATCGTAACTTTTTTTTTTCTCTCCACAGGTTTACACCCGAGGCTAAAGCTAGCCGACATCCTTTCGTATACTTGCCCTTTGGCGCCGGGCCTCGCAACTGTGTGGGAATGAGACTTGCACAGCTGGAAATCCGAATTGCTCTGGTGCATCTGTTCCACAAGTTCAGCGTCGTCGCCTGCTCCGAGACCGAGGTTTGTTTTCCTGCCACTGCTGAAGAAAGCTGTGCCTCCCTCCTCCTGGAGAGGAATTGATTTTAATGTAAACTAAACAGTTTAAAATACTCGTCTAATATTAGATATTGTAATGTTTTGAGATGCTGTTTTATTATTTGAGAGTTATCAAAAATGAAATAAAAAATACTTGAAATTTGTTTTATGTGTCATAAATCACAAATATTTGGAAGTGAACTAAATAGATGCTGTAGAAACTTTTAGTATTCATTGGTTTCGTGTAAATAATGCAGATAATATTGAGATTCAAACAGTTTAAAACTGTTAAGGTGCATTTAATTTGATTGATTTCTTTAATTTGTAATTAAAAATGAATGTCAACATAAAAGTTGACAGAAGTCCTACAATGTGAATTTTGTGTTGCCAGTTATGACCATAAGTAATTCATACGAATGCACTGTCTATATTCTAAATCAAAATTGAGGAGCACATCTTTTCCTTTTTTTCAGGTTCCCCTGGAACTAAAGTCATTAAGCACTCTCGGACCTAAAAACGGGATATTTGTGAAAATTGAAAAGAGAAACGTGTCGGAGGACCAACTGACCTCCCCACCTGGAAGCTCACCATGATAGACGGTGACAGGAAACATGTTGACCCATCCAGCAGCCTGTAACGGAGCCTGTGGTTGACTTTGAAGAGTGTGTTCTAATTTTTTTTTTCTTCATTGAAAATAAGATATTCCCTTGGTTATTAACACCCTCGACACAAGTTAACTCCCTTCACGGAGGAAAAAGTTGCTGCTTTGATCAGGGAGGAGCATCTGAGGGCAGTGGGGGAGTGTGCTCTTCAGATTTTAATGAAAATGTAACAAGGGTGCTTTATCCACCAGGGTGTCAAACATAAGGTCCGTGGGCCAAAACTAACAGCAGGCAGTGCATTCCAGTTGTCTGCAGGTTATTCCTTCACCGTCACTCAGTGCGGCTATTCAACTTAACGCGATCGTGTTCCACACCTTCAGCATCACATGATTCCCTGGAAACACGTTTAACAGTCATTCCAGGTTTCCAGTGCAGACCTGGAGCAGAATCTGTTCTCATTTACAGTTTAACCAGATCCTATATCTCCGTGGTGGATCGACTGAGAAATGTTACTAGATATCTTTATCTTTAATTTTAACACTGTTATCTTAAGAGGAAGAGATGAAGTCCTCAAAGGGATTATATTTTTTTTGTTTTTGGAGAAATTTGTACATTTTCTGGACACTGACTTTTTTTTTTTTTTTTTTTGTGGTTACCTTTTGGAGTCTAAAAAACATTGAATAACCCCAATGAAAGAACTCCAGGGTTTTTAAAGGGCCATTTTTGCATATTTGAATCAGTTTTTGCTTTTGAGTGATTGAGAAAATGGAACTCTGACTTGAATGTATCTTCACTGATTAATAATTCTTATTTCTGTATGAAATATAAACTAATTCTATTTTTGAACAAAGAGTTGGATTAATCGTCAACTGAAATTCTTCTGTATTATTTCCATGAGAGAAATAAAGCTGGTAAAATGAAAGGAGCTTTATATGGAGTTTTTTGTTCTGGGTCTGCAGTCTGTCTGCTGTTCATTTATCTGTGACAAATATAGTTTCTCACATGAAATTCTCCTTTTCCTGTAACACAGTATCAAAATTGAAAGACTAATTCTGAGATGAGAGTAGAAAATGCCAGTTTCCCTTTTTGGAGACGTTCCCTCCACTACTTTAACTTTTGGGTTAAAAAAACTCAAAAAAGCTCATATTCATCTAATTCATCTGATCTAATCTCTCGTCATCTAATCGGGAAAAACCACAATCAAGGATAAAATACAGTAACTCAGTTGCAATTTGGAATATTTGTCGATATAGCTTTATTTTGTGACACATTTGTTCCATATCTGAACATGTGATCTCTTCTCATGCCTCACATTCAACAGTTTATTCTGATTCCATCTCACTGGGTCGTTCAGTTTGTCACACTCTAAATCTCTAGAAAAATATTTGAACACCGAATCAAAATACACATTTTATTAAAATGATCTCTACCTGTCAACTTCTAAGATGTGAATATATCTGTAGTGATGATTCAATGCTGTAACAATGCTGGTCTCCCTGCTCTGATTCAAAATGAAGAGCAATCTGAAAGGATTTTTCTTCATTGATTACTCCTCAAACTACCAACTAGTCCACTAGCTACTCACAAGAGAACTGAGGAGAACGTTTTATTCTTTTAGGAGTACTTGATGAGATATTCTGGATAAATCTGCTGTTTTTCGAAGATGACATAAATGCTGGGGTCGCTGACGGAGTCCACGCAGCTGTCGTAGAGATCTCTGCTGCCCCCTTTAGGCGGCGGCCGGACGTAGCTGCTGCTCCCCTTGGTGTAGGCCCCCACCAGCACCAAGGCGACAAACATGGTCCTGTTCAGGCCCGACGCCTTGGCGAATCTGTTCGAGTAGGATGAGTCTCTGGCAAAGTAGCTCCCTGAAAAATCAGGTGTTTTTTCTTTATTTACTGTGCTACCAATTCATCATCTTGATTTAAATCGATTTAATAAAAAAAAAAAAAAATCGACTTCTCAGGGCCGCCAACTCTGGTTTGGAAGTATTGATGTTGCAAACAACCACACACACTCATATTCACACCTTGGGGCCATTTATGGGCACTGATTATCCCTTACATGCATGTTTTTAACCAGAGAACCCAGAGAAGACCCACACACAAAGGGAGAACATGCAAACTCCATACAGAAAGGCTCTGGCCAGTATCTGAGGAGAGAGTGCTGACCACTGCTCCACCATGCAGCCCCATGATCACAACTGATATTTATTTTTAATAAAAAATAAAATAAAGTTTATATAAAGTTTGGGAGCTGCTTTAAATAACTAATTTGATAAGAATTACAAGGGCAAATTTAACGCTCATAAAATGTGATGTGAAGCCATTAGTGGAATATGAACAGCGTTTTTAGGCAAAAAAAAAAAAAAAAGCATGGGAAAAGTTGGCAAACCTGCCTACCTGCCGTTCACCAAGCCAGGTGTGAGGAGATACGTTTCATCTATGTGTTTTACAAACTGCTGCTGGCGTTTTCTGCCTCAGCTCACCTTTGCCATAAGCCGTGCCGTGAACGCCACACATCCTCCAGTCGAAGTTCTGCTCGCAGATGGGCTCAATCAGGGACTCGTCCGTCCCGTGGAACAAGTACTTCTCGTTTACAAGCTGTCCTCCGTTTCTCTTCTTCATCTGCTCTTTCTGCCTGAAAACGCAGAACAAAACCAGGCTTCAGGAAAAGCCGGTTCGAGTCCATGCTTTGTGGCTGCTGCAGCCAGTGACTCACCACTGAAACACTTTCCACAGAGACGGATTCTGGATCCGGTGCATGCTGTTGATTTTACTCTGAGGCATGGTGCGCTTGAACAGCATCTCAATCATGGAGTACTCCTTCGCCGACGAGGTGAGCTGCACAAGCTTCAAGACAAGAACGATTCACGAATCATCAATGAAACGCGTTTATAGTGAAGAAGTGTATATCTGCAGTGACGATACCCTGTATCCCAGCTCTGGCAGGGCGGTCTTATCCCAGGTGGACGGTACGATTTCGGCTATGGAGGAGCTCGAGCTCTGTGATGAAGTGCTGCAAAGAAGAAGCTCAGTAAATCCACACGAGTCACAAGCAAGGATTCAACATTTATAACCGTAACAACAAAAAAACCAACCTCTTCAGCTGTGCTTCCACGTCACGGGTCGACAGAAAGCGAGGTCTCCTCCTGACTTCTCTCTTGGTTTTGTGTTTGACGTTCTGCTGATACATCCGCCCGCTGCCCGCCGCGTCTTTGAAGTACAGAACGTACTGGTGTTTGCCGGCGCTGAACGGGATCTCTGTGTCTCTGTCCGCCAGGTACACGTTCTCCAGGGTCTGAGAGGCGACGGCCGCCGCTCCACTGCCATCGTCCTGAACACAGCAGGCAGAGAAAAAAAAGATTAAACAGTCAGAAAGTCAAATGATTTTGACAGTTTTCATATAAATATGTATTTGCTGAGAAATTGTGCAAAAAGAAAAAGAAAAACTGAACCATTGGGAACAAGGACGCAATCATGACGCCTCACCTGCCCAAACTCCAGCCACGCCCCCCCGTCGTCCTTCCAGTACCAGACCCACTGCGTGGTGAGAATGAAGTGAGGAGGCTTCGAGACGGAGGAGGCGGTGGACAATCGACGGACTGGAATCCCTTTATACGTCATGGTCATGAAGTCAACGGCCTGTTCAGAGCTGAGAGGAAAGTGAAGAGCGATTAAAATTATTTCTCAGACTGAATCACATTTCAGTACAACAGGAGGGAGATTCCTCTCGTATGTCTTTTCTGTTTTTTTGCACCTTTGAAATCCCATAAATCTCAGGAGTCCCAGGCTGGTGGGGGGTTGATCCATGCAGCTCGTGTCCCGAGCCGGGTCACAATATGCCCTCTCAATGTTTTCCATGTCCACCAGGTCCTTATAGGTCACGCCATCCACATCTAAAACCTGCCACCTGTAAGGCAGGTGCCAGTGGACCCGAGCACACTTGTCTAAATAAATAAATAAATAAATAAATAAATAAATAAATAAATAAATGGAAGGATGAGGACATATTCTGGACTTTGATGCTGAATGGATTGATTTTTTTTCCTAACAAGACCTTTGTACAAGCACTTTCTCCGGATGAAGAAGAGGCAGATTTCATTTCTCTCAGCGTCACTCGGGGGGTTGGCTGGAATAGCAGCTCTGCTGGGGGTCACCGGGTTAGTGTGGGGAGGCTGGCGGGACGGCGGCGGGGCTGGGATGCTCACCTCTGGCAAGGCTGCAGAAAACAGACGTTTAGCAGAGAAGGGAAACACAGAAAACAACTCAAATGACATAAAAAAACAAAGCTCCATATTTACCAGGAACAGCAGCAGCTGGCCTCTTCAGGTCACCTGAGATGATGAGCGTATTTCTGTAGATCTTGTGGAGGTTGTTGATGTTCTCCTGACTATATCCCTGGAAAAGCTTCATGGCCTGAGCGTCGAGGCGATGCGCTCTCTTGCACCCATCACCGAACCGACAGTCGCCCTGGTAGTAGTGCTGGCATATGTGCAGCTTGCTGCAGGAGGCGGCGAACCGACAGGAGCCTTGCAGACCGCTGCCCTTGTTGTAATGCGAGCATATCTAGTGAGGCGGATGAAGAACATATTTTCAAGTCTAAATTCCACTTCCGCATGCAGCTGCAGGGACCTGAACTCACCTCGGGGAGCAGGTAGGGATCATTCTGGAGCAGCAGCTGGAACAGCTGTTTCTCTGTCAAGTCTTGCAGATCGTGTCTCCTGAGAACCTCCACGTTGTTCGGAGTAGTCAAACTGTGGGGATTTTTACACCTGAGGCTGGAAGACACAAGAAATTTCTATCAAGACCTGATACATTTTAAAATCATGTGGCTGACAGCCAGGATGTACAGGACATTAATGACATCGGTGTGGTCCTGTTAAGCTCAACAGTTGAGGTTCTTATACCTGTTGAGATCTGCAGCGCCACCAGATCACAATATCTAGGTTAAGCCACATTAAAATATGTTTTGAAAAGATGCAAATGACTGCCCTCTCCTGGTCAAACCTCCACCCATCCACCCATCCACACCACTTCCTCCTGCAGGGTATTTCCTGGCTTTCACAATCAATGTTCTGTTGTTTACAGAATAGATGTGCAATAGCTGGGTTTTTGCTGAGCCATAAATGAACATCCACCTATTTTAAATCTGACATATTTCTCAGAAGGTCAGAGGTCGGATCAGCTGACTCTTCTGATGTTGACCTACTGGAGTGGAAGATTATTCACATAAGCTCAAGTCAACATCCTGTTTTCCTTCATTTGAATTGTTCAGTTTTGTTTTTATTTTTACTTATTTACCATTGGGGTTTTTGGAGTCATTTTGAACTTCAACTTTTAAAACTTTTTTTGAACTGCTTTCAAAAAAGATATGACTCTATTAGTTCTTTGACTGTGATAACTCCCATTGGTCAATCCCTTTAAAGAATGCTTATGGATAATACATGTTGGGAGCAGGTCTTACTTTTCAGTTTTCATGCGTCCATAAGAATGAAGAGCATTTGATGGTAAGATCATGTTTTCAATCTGTTACTGTGCTTGGTGAATACTGCACTGAAGCTCGATTCGAAGAAATATTACAAATCCAATCAAAATATCTGCCAGAAAAATCGCAAATAAATATTTCCTGAGCCTCATCCAGCTCTCATGGGAATAAGGGTTATTACCTGGCTTGAACCCAAGAAGGCAACACAGGAGGATTTAAAGTTTAAAGTTTTTTTTCTACAGTCATTTCCTTTATCTCGATCTTCAGTCTTTTTAAATATTTTATTGACAGTAACGGTGGGCGCATGTAATCCAAACTAAAGAAACCCAGAAACCTGACCAAGACACTAATCTGGTAGAAGTTCATGTTTACATTTCTTCAGTTGGTTCTATTAATCTGGGTTATAGTTTGTTGATGGATAAAAGTCAGTGAATTCTGAGGACGCTGAACGGATTTTGTTTAAAGGGGAAGAAATAAATCTGCTTTACTCACCCGAACGTGCACTCTCCGCACACATAGTACCTGCACAGGTGTAAGCCATCGCAGCGCGCGCACGCTCCGGTCTTCTTCTGGCAGAGACGCGCGCTGCTTTTCGCCACGACCAGGCTGTCGGGTGGGATGATGTGACCCCCGGTGGGTTTCTCCTCTCCTTGCCGGATGGCTATTTTACTCTGGTCGAAGAGAACCGCGCGCAGGACGGACTCCGCCACCGTGTAGCTCCTCGCGACCTTCTCCTCCAGCCGCCGGAAGTCCAAACTGCCCTCGTGGTCGCAGAGGGTCTTGGTGATGAATTTCGAGACGACAGAAGTCATCCTGGAGGAGGAAGCTGCAGAGATCAGAGCTGCACTGCCGCAGCTGTTCCCGAGGATCGTTTACAGAGAAATGAAAGTGAAACTTGGCTGAAAACAGAAAAACACCCCCACAGCCTGGAGGGCAGGGCAGGGCAGGGGAGGTGGCAGTCTGGACAAAAACACACTTTTATTTATATAGCAGCACCATTCAGACAGTTGATTTGTTTCTTACTATCTGTCTGAAAATGATGAATATAATACATTATTTATTTTTAAATTGTGTGGCACTGTTTTGTATTCCTTTCTGGGGTTTTTTTTTTTCTTTGTAATGAATAAAAAGTGAAATATTTCTTTGAGTGAGATTTTATAGAAACTGTAAAAACGATTGCAATTTTAGTTAAAAAAAAAACAAAAGAAAAAAAAAAGATCCAGCAAGCAGAGAGAGAAACACATGACAGGCCACACAGACTGAAAACTACATCAAACTGGTCTTTTTCTCAGTCTTCTGGCTACAGTCAATCATCGGTAAAGGCGTCTGGATAAAATACAACTACAAACTGAAAAAAAATATATAGAAGATTTCTTCTAAACTGTTAAATTTTGCAAAATCATTTCAGGACAGCTTGATCCTTCCGGTGGCCCGCGAGCCACATGTTTGATAAACCTGTTTCCCAACTATTCTTTTTTCCACAAATGTGAAAGTGATCATATGAAAAGTGAAAGACATGAAAGAGAAAGTCTTTGAAAGGATCTCAAAATACAAATATAGTCTTGATGCAAAAGCAGAGTAAAAATTATTGTCATGCTGGCGATGATTTGAATGAAATGAAGCATAAATGGGCCATAAAAGAAATATGGAATTCAGAGTAAATGTGCTCGGCTAGAGGCGAACTGCTCAGCATGAGAATGACTTAATCACATTCAAAGCTCTGCAGAGTTTAAAAAGAATCCAGTATATGTCCATTTTTTTCAATATCTCTAAAAAGGAGGTTGATTTTATTTCCTCTACTGTAAAATAATAAAACAGAAGTTCAGGGTTATATAGGCCAACTAAGTAACAGTGCTAAAAACTATACTCTGAATGGATAATGAAATATAAACAACTGGTGCTAATTTTATACAAAAACTATTTAATTAAATGGAAGTTTCATGAAGAACATAAAGATGAAACAGCAAAAGAGCTAATTTAAATTAATAGGGAAATGTGATTTGTATAAATACTTTCCAGTACACCCCATTTATTAATTGTAATTAAAAAAAAAAAAATCATTTCAAACGTGTAAAAGAAATGAAGAGTAGAATAACATTCATCCAAATATATTATTTTTTTCTTTAGTGTTTTAATAAGAATAACACAACAGGTGAAATCAAAACAGATTAGACCTTGATACGGGTCAGACTAACTGTTCAACCTGAGCTTTAAAGTCATTTTAAGAGGTTGTCATATGTGTCCAGGCTGAGATCATTTCTTAACCTCGTTTTAGCTTTTGGTATGGCTCACATGTGCTTCTTAGAAGAGTGACATTATCACCAGAGAGTGAGTAACCTCGTCGTAATGGAGTTTATCATGGATTAATGATCCGGTACACTGAGTGATAAGTCGTTGCTGTAACCGGGGTGACTGTAAATATTTATTTAAATTATACTTGACTCACTTTTCACATTATTTATTTCGCGATGTTTACGGATTGTGCGTTTTACATGAAGCACCTGAAGGCAACACCCGCCACCGCACCATAGCAACCGTGTTTTGTTTACCTTAGCAACCATGGAGGACGAGCCTCTGGTGCTGGAAGACGGAAAGGAGGTCACACAGGAACAAATAGGACTCCTTCACAAACGGGTCGAGGAACTCAAGTAAATCTACATTTTAAAAAAAAATGTTCTTTCTGCTTCTTCTTTTAACGCGCTTCTCTGCTTTTGTTAACTCTGTTAACTTCTCCTTCTTGGACAACATGTAAGTGGAACATTCCAGTGTTTCTGTGCAGCGTGATCTGATGCCACTTCAGAATATGAAGTTCATATAATATCCAGATTATAGAGCATCTTCCTCCCACTCACCCTGAGAGTCTTGGCTGATTTTCCATGCTAATCTCATTCTTTTTTTTCTTTTTTTTCACCCAAGACTCTCTAATGAAGCCCTCCTGGCAGAAAATGTCCTGTTTGAGCGGTTTATCAGCCACCTGGATCCCCAGGACCTGCTGGCTCAGACTGGCGGAGAAGGTCAGAGAACAACCGGGAGCTCCCAGCTGGAGGCCGGGGTCAGTGTTTGCATACCGACTCTCCTTGGTATACATAACTTTGCTTAAGTCTCCCGCCAATAATAAATACTGCAAGTTCTGTCTGATACTGTACCTTTCATGGAACTGCAGATTCAAGATCACAGACTCAAAGCATTCCGTTTCGAACCACCGCTGAAGAGAGACGTCTCATTTCTATGGGTGCAATTAGCAGTAATTTAGTTTTGTCATTTTTTGAGAGAAAAAAACACTGAAGAGGGAAATTGTTATTTGTGTAATGTGAAAATTTGGTCATAAATGTCAATAGGACTGTTTTATAAGTTCAGAACTGCATTATGTGCATCGAGCTCAATCTGTCTCATGGTTATCCTCTGGCCAAATCTTCATGGAGCCCATAGGAATCCTTTGGACATAAGTGCTTTTGTTGGATTCCAGAAATTTCTTGAGTCCTTCGAATGAACTGTATGGCTCCTTTTTCTGCCTGTAACTCAAAACTTTGCCACATGCAGAGCTAAAGAAACACTCTTGTCACTGTCCTGGTATTTTCTGGGTGTGTTTAGGGAGCAGGTAAGAGGCGCCGGTCCCGGTTCAACGTATCCGATCAGCTCCAGCTGCTGACGCCGGAGCAGAAACTCTTCGTGGCTCAGAGGGAAGTCACAGAATCACAGGAGGAGCAGGAGAAACTCAGACTGAGATATAGAAGCATTCAGGACAGCCACAAGGTAAGAAGAACATCTCTCTGAAACGCTGCGTTCTCTGACACAGTGTGTGTTTTCTGTTCAGGCCTCTTTGGAGGAAGCAGAGCTGTGTCTGACTGAGATCAGGGAGATGAAGAGCAAGTTTGACCGCAGCGCGCCCAGACCTGAGAAGGACCACAGACGGGAAAAGACTGAGATTCTCCAGTTAAGTGAAGACAAGATACAGGCTTAAACACTGATCTAGTTGCTCAACATCAACTTGGGTCTTTTGAATTTTATTTACGTAGTTCTGATGCAACACAGGAAAAGGACAAACTCCCTTTAACCGTGAAGAAACATGCAGAACCAGAGTCAGCTGAACTGTAGCGCAATTACCCAGACACGTGAATGGACCACATGAATACAACATTGACTCATGTCGACCCGATGCCATTTGGAACCACTGTCATCGTTTCCCGCTCGTCTCACAAACAGGTTGCGCAGCTGCGGATGTCGGCCCTGAAAAACCAGGCCCTGAAGGGCCAAGAGAAGAAGCTCCGGAAGCAGCTCCAACAGAAGAAAGAGGCAGAAAAGGTTGATGAGGTAAATGGTGAGAGTGAGGGCCTCCGGAATCCTCTGTCCTCTGTTTTCTGGATCTATTCTTTCTGAACTAGTTGCACATTTGTGAATTTTAACCTCATCGCCAGTGAGTAACTGCATCATATAAACATGCTGTTAAATACAGGAAATATTCCTGGACTACAGTAAACCAATGCTTCACATCAACTGGGATGAACTTCGGGTCAAAAGTGTGAAAGCTCAACGTCTCCTCAGCTCACACATGGTAACGCAGCGTACAGGAGACAGACCATAATCAGATCACTGTTCCGATTCGGCTCGATCTGTGCTTCATGTGAGCAGGAACGACTGCAGCGTGTGACTTCTGAGTGCGAAGGACTGAACACGGCCATCACCAGAAAAAGACAGATGGCTGCCAAAATTGAGGAGGAGATCCGACACGCTGAGGAGGTTCGGAGTGGAAGATGCCCAAGATGACCAAACAAATACTGTGTTAAACTTTCCCGTTTTTCCCTCCCCAGGAGTGTTTGAAAGCAGAATCCCTGAACAGACACCTCCAGCGGCATCTCTCAGACTACGGACAGGGTCCTGACGTTATGGAGCATTTCCATGTGAAGGAGAAACACAAGAGACTGCAGAGGAGCGTTCACATGTGGGAGAGAAAGGTTGGCGTTGCTGAGGTGAGCGTTTGATCTGCAGGATTCTCTGTTGCCCCATGGACTGCTGGGATAAGGAATGTAAAACAATGGTATCACTGTTATTTTATCTGTTTGGGTTTTTTTTTTCCTTTTTCCCCCCAGTTAGCCTTGAAGATGGACGGAGCAGCCCGGAGCAAACAGGCGGCCATTGTGACTCCTGTGAGCAGCGCCGAGGCTGGAGCTCGGTCCGACCAAGGCCACATTCCAGGAAACCCCCACATGGAATAAAACATGAAACAACCTCACCAGATACACTGGAAATTTACTCAAAAACAAAATAGCTCTCGTCGGTTCACACAGTCAAACAATGAAAATTAGTTTTTTTTTTTGTTTGTTTTTTTGTGGAATTAGAAAAAGTCATGAAAAAAATCCAGCAAAGTGAAAAAACAATGCAATGGAAAAAAAATCCACCTCTGACTGGATAAACTATCTCCTTTATTAAAAAGAAATCTTTGAAGGAAAGAACTCTAAACGTTATGATGTTACATGCTTTATATACAGTTATGTACAGAAAAGTGCAATGTCACAATGAGTAAGCTGTTTCTATTATTAATTCTGCCACCTCGCGGTTTGGAAAATGGCATCATTTCTTATAATAACATGTCTGAAGTTCCTCTAAAACATTTTTTCAAAGGCACTTTCACAAGTACACACTACAGATGTAGAGATAACACCACAGAGTAGCTTAAAGCCTACAGACATGGAGGATGTTACATAGTGACAAATACACACTTTGAATATACAACCGGCTTCATACTGTAGGCGGTACGCCTGCATCTCTGGATATTTATTCTACATCATATTTTCTAAGTGATTTCTACCCAGAAACACGGCAAACGTAACAAGAAAAAAAAATGATTATAAAAATAATGAAAGTTAGTAATTTAGAAATTAATTCACCTTTGATTATTATACACACAGTATTTGTCAAGTCAAAGATAGTGTAAACCTGTTGTTAGAGAGCATTGCTTATTCGTCGCGAAACATCTTTTCTACATGTAATGATGTGAACCAATCATCCCACGGACATGCAAACCGGAGCTAGAGCACGAAGGTAAAAAAAAAAAAAAAAAAAGAGAGAGAGAGACAATCAGAGGGAAACACAGCAATGAGGCTATTGCATTTTGAAATTATTACTGAGAAAGTCACTAACTGCCTCTTACTGGCTCACGTCGCCAGTCGAGCCTCAAACACCATCCGGTTTCTGTCATCCTCGCCTGGTGATAAAAACTGCATAACTGGAAGGAAAGCTTCTATTTTAGGAGATCTTCACAACGAGAAGCACACGAAGCAAAGGGTGAGCGGGTTCGGAGGCCTTTACACTAACAGTCATTAGGTCCATGGCTACCGGCGGCACTCCTACAGGGCGCCGCCTTGAGTCTGTACAGATCGATTATCAGGAAGTATCAACATCCATGCTATAACTTAACAAACTCACGTCTTTGGGCAGATAAAGCCAAACAAGGCAGGAAAGAAAACTATGGCATGTGGTCCACACTGTATATCAACACGTGTTTGTCATTTCAGCTTCTCATTAGAAAGTTATACAAATGCAAAAAAAAAAAAGAAAAAAAAAGAAAAACAAAGGCAATATTCCCCCTCCCACATCACAACATATTGATGGATGCATTCAAAGTTATTGAAGTAGTAGTGGTTCTATCCAATCATCACTTGTTCAGGCAATATCGGGGGGAGAAAAAAAACAAAAAACGGATTGATTGAATCCAGCAGAGCGGCGATCACACAGCGGGTGGAACGTCTTCCCAAAACAAGCTGCAGTTTACATGCCAGTGGAAAAAAAGAAAAAAAAAGAAAAGCTAAGCTAACTGCTGCCAGTACTGTTAACTGATTAACAGAGTGCCGCTAATAAATAAGTTGTTACGGGCCCTTCTTTCAGTCCAAACTTCTTTTTTTTTTTGTTTTTTTTTGCCCAGCTAGTCACAGCACCTTTTAAAGAACTGAATCGTTCAAATCAGTCACACCACACACTCGGTAAGGCTATTGAAACTGCTTCACGACACTTCCACGGGCCGTTCTAGAAAAACGCTAGTAATAATAATAATAATAATAAAAAAACAACCTGTTGTCGGCGTTCCCACTGTAATCACGGCAGTTGGACTCATGGAGCTCTGATTCAGTGGTAAACAGAGAGCTGCATGCACCGGATTTTGTTCAGAGTTACACAGTTCATTAAAGTCTGTAAACTAAACTAACGTTTACATTTCCTAAAACCTCGAAGGAAGCCTTTGTGATTTGTTGTTTGAATCCATCTGAAAAGCTACGTTAGATAGAAACCTAACCATATTACAACTATGGATTTGTCTGGCCGACAAATCGGACTACACTGGAATTCCTAAGTTTTCTTTATAGACGCCCCTCCGTGACCCCACCGTGACCCCCGTCCCCGCCGTGCTGGCTGCTGTGTCCTGTTGAATCCTTTAAGATCTTCTCCATCTCAGCACATCTCAGAAGGCGAGGGGTCACAGGGTGGACGAGGTCCTGGAAGTATCTGACACGGGGAGACGTGGCGGAGCGGCATGCTGACGTCCTTTTACCCCGAGGAGCTCCATGTTCCCCCCCCCCTTCTTCCTGAATAACTTTTATCTCATGAGGGGATTAAAAAAAACAAAAAAGATCTCCCTTTCACAGTAAAAGCCGCTACTTCATCAGCAGACCAGAAAAAATAAAATTATTAGTTCATCTATGAAGAAAAAGGAGGTTACATGGTGCAGGACTTGTCCAGAGGGTCCTGAGGAGACGTGGGAGGGGGCTGTGGGGCCTGGCTGGACTTGGGGAGGACCATGGGCTTGGGCCTCAGCGCCGGGGGCTTGAGCTGCACCCCCATGCGCGGCGCCACCACGGGCTTGAAGGTGCTCATGGTGTCGCTGGAGGCGCTGGTGCTGCGGCGGATGGGCGGCTCGGCGTTGGCGGTGGGCCTCAGCATGACGCCGTGGATGGGGCTGAGGGACTCGCTGGAGCTGGCCGGCGTGGGGCCGCTGGACGGCTGCCGCTGCTCCAGGGTGTCCAGCACCACGTCGGGGGCGTGCTTGGCCGAGCTCTGCCGCTCCAGCTCACGCAGCTCGTTCAGAGCAGTGTTCATCGTTTCCTCTATGTCCTGCAGGAGACAAACAACAGCCTGTATCAGAGGGGAGGGGCCGCTGGAGGGGGGGGGGGGGGGGGGCACATGCAGCGTTTCCACACATGCTGCAACGAAAGCACAAAACACAGGCAGCCGCCATGCACTTTGACCCCAGACAACAGGAATAACAACAACAACCCGCAACTTTTATCATTAATTCAACAATAACTGACTGGTAAAAACTTAGTCTCAATTTTACAGTTAGGTGAGAAAATTTTGGGTCATTTGCTGCAAATACATAATGTAGCATGCAGTGATTAATGTATGATGTAAAGATTTTTTTTAACAAATTTCATGCAAGAAAACTTTCTCAAAACAGAAAAAAACATTATTCTGAATTCCTTTAATATCTTGAAATATCCTGAAATAATCTGTAGGTTCCAGGAATTTAAGGAAGAATCCCAAAATGAGAAAACGGAAGTATGACTGTATAAGCTAAAGAAAGAAAGCACCAGCTCCCAGAAACATTCAGCATCTGACCGAAAAATCGAAATCAGCACAGAAGGCAACAAAAAAAGCTTTATGTCCACTACCTTGGTTCCAAAAAAGACTAAATCCTACATTATTATATAAGAGTCTGAAAAATGCTGCTGTGGCTGCATCAGGACAGAAATGCACGGCAACATAAAACCACCGGGTCTTAAATCTGTTGAGAAAAGTGCCGAGTGATCCATAAAAGAGAGAAGAGCGCAAACGACAAGATCACGATTTAACACCGACAAGACGAGAAGTGAAAAGTTAACAAAAACTTCACCGAGACGGGCTTTTCCCAAGAAGACACCCAGCATGCATTGCACATGCAGAAGGACGGTGGAGGGTGCTGCTCTTCGCCGGCCCTCGTCCCTCTGCATGCTTCAGGACAGCAGCGGAGATGCAGAGATGAGCAGGAGTGTTCATCTGAGCACGTCTCCAGGAGGCAGACAGACATCTCGGCACAGTGGAGCGTGCTCTCTGTGACCTCTGCTTTCTGACAGGCGCATTTTTCAAAAATTGGAGTCGGCTTGAAAGCAGTAATATACGTTTTGTGCCGGTTTCTAGCTGCGGTTGCAGTCGAGGAAGAGTAAAGAGTCCCGGTTTGGACCTGTGCTCCCTGCTGTCTGCCCGTGAAGCTCGTCTCTAGCGTGTATTTAGCACACGGACACAGTTGCAGCCAGAGGAAGCAGAAGACAGGGACTGACTATGTTTTTACAGGGCGGGGCAGGGCTTTGATGGCGGAGGGAGCTGCGGTCGCGTCGCCGCTCGTCCCGCGCTGACCTGTGCGATGGTCTCCGGGTCCAGCGCCTTGCCGCCGTGGTGGTGGTGGTGGTGGGCGTCGGTGAAGCCCGTGTACTGGCCCGAGGAGGTGGAGCGCCGGATCGGGGGGCTCTCCATCTTCTTCAGCGACTCGTGCCGGCTGATGTTGGTGAGGCTGCCGTGGCCGGCGCGCCGCCGCCGCTCGGGGCTGTCCATGGGCATGTGGTTGCGGCTCCGCAGCATGTCCCGCGGGCTGAAGTGGCCCAGGACGGGCGAGCCCATCTCCGGGGTCCCGCCGTGGCTCTGCTGGGAGGTGTGCACCATGCAGTGGACGTCGCTGGGGCGGGCGGGGGGCCGCCGGGACGGAGGGTCCGACCGCTTCCGATGCCTGCTGGGAAGACAATGAAGTTACACATTAACTGGCAGCACTGCAGCAGAAGAAGAAGAAGAAGGGAAAGATTTATTGTCAATGCGCAGGACACAACAAAATGATGTGAAAGAACATCAAATGCATCTCGGAACCCAAATCAGAGCCAAAACCAAACTTCTTTCTGATGAAGCTCTTCAAAAACTCAGAAACAGCCCGGATTTGAATCTAATGCAATTAATTTAATGATTCATCCCCTTTTGATAGCTGAATTTGTGTAATGCTCTAATTCAAAACATCTGATAGCAGAGTGGATTAGACCGAGCCCGCAGTGAATTCCCCCGAACCGAAGTGACTCTTTCCGAAGGCAGAGGCGGAGGAGTCTGGCCCCCCGCCAGAGGAGGGAGGAACGGCTTCCATCGCAGGCTTCCTGAGAAGCTGCAGCTGGTTCAGCAGGGCTGTCCTCGGCCTGAACCTGCACCGGGATACACCACACACACACACAAACACACGGCATGCCTCATGCAGCTGATCTGATGCACACTGAAGAAATTCGGCCCTCTGGTTGAAAAGGTAGAAAAAAAATATTTGCCCATCTCAGCGATCAAAGTTTCTCACCCCCCGTTCTACACTGTGCCGTACTCTACTCCTCCTGGAAAGGCCGGCTGAGCTGCACATCCTCCTCAAAATTCAATCTAGTGAATTTTGATTTCCTCCCGTGTCCTGCTCTTTGCTTCTCTGCCTGTTTCTTTGTCAATAATACTGCCGAATATCTACAAAACACCAGAGAGTTAAAAACATTCATAAATAAAACAACTAACATTATCATGAGGCTGTCACTTTTCTCATTTGGTTTACTCTGAAGTGATGACAACATGAAATATTAAATCAATAACGTGCGGGAGCTGATATACGCCACATCAAGCACTATAATTAAGTTTTTTTTGTGTGTGTATTGCTGTTTCTCTGCAGAGGAAGTATATTGCTCATCCTTTAATCACTTTTCAAAGACAAATGGCTTCAATTGGAGGGTTCACGTCGGCCTAATGAATGTTCTCCGAGCCATTATCATTAAGGTTTGCAAGCAGCTTCATCACGCGGCTAAACAAAAAGCAATAATGAGCACGGATATGAAGGGCTGCGAGGGTACCGGAAAGTATTATTCCAGATCTCCTGACCGAGTCAACACACACACACACACACACACACACACACACACACTGACGTATCTCCCCTGTCAAATCATTCCATCAAACAAAAATGACTGATCTGCTTCATCAGAGAGTCTCAGGTCAATCCAAACACAACTCTGATTACATAAGGCTCCCAAACCAAACCAAACCAGCATTTCCTGCAAAAAACATAACAGGAAACATGGATTACCGTGCGCAGAAAAACCTTCCCTACTGCTGTTGTGTTTACTGATGAAACCTCAGACATTTAGAAATAAGGAGACAGAGGTGGAGTGGTGCAGAATTCTGTGAGAATATAAATATATATTTTCACTGCAGTGAGAAATCCTGAAAAGTAAACAAGTGCAGGAACCACTGCTGACCTGCAGGTGGAGCAGTCTGCATTCACAAGGCAGAAGTCCCACTGGGACAGAGTGTACTACAACACTACTGCAAGTGACAGCTCACCCTCCGCTTGTCACGGATTCAGCTAATAATGCAACATAAATCACAGGGCATCCGGCAAGTCACCGCCTCGTCAGGCTAGAAAACAAAGACAGCTGTGGCAGCAGGGTCAGCGCGTTTCCTCACAGAGAAACACGACAGCGTCGGTATGATCGCATCGCCAAACTCTCCTCAAGGTCCTTCAGCTGAGTGTGGTCTTGATTGAGGACACCAGCAGAGAAACAAAATATCTAAATAAAGCCCAGGATATAAATGATTCAGCACTTGTGAAGACTGTCTGAATGGAAGAGCAGAAAGTGAGGGGGGGGGGGGGGGGGGGGGGGGGGTTAGAGATAGGAGGTGGGGATCACCTGGGAAAAGACAGAAACATCACCGTGGAAGCCGCAAGAAGGTTTATGAGGATGATTCTTTCAGATGGGTTCATCTGCACACCAAACGTTTCCTCGAGCATGATTCATCAACATTTCAACACCGAGGTGGAGGGAGTAACAGCGCGGCTCTAAATAAAACAGCGCTCACTCATGTGCTTGGCAAGAAAGCGGCCGCAGACGTTTCAAGGTCGCCGATTCCAGCGCCAGAGATGAGCGGCTGAAGTCGGGAGCAGGAGACAAAACACTGGCAAGCAACCAGCAGACACTGCCAAACACACTGGGGTGCGATTGGGTGTGTTTATATGTGTGTGTGTGTGTGTGTGTGTGTGTCCTCTCGGTTGTGTGCCAACCCTCCATGTGAATGACTACAACAGTTATTTAATCCTCATGCTTTGTGTCTTGAACAGGCTGAGCTCAGAGGACGACACCGATCGGCTGGAGTTCAGCTCTCTACTGACCATGGAGCTGAAAGAGGTGCGAATTCAACATCCTGAAGCTACTGTGCTGCACTGTCCTCCATTTACTGAACAGACAAAACAAGTATATGGACGTTCATGTGGACGGACGAAGCTGGATTGCTATTACAGTGACTGTCAGCTCTAAAACTTCTATGTCCAGGAGAATCTGGACAGGAAGTCGTGCACAGCAATGACTGTATCGCTGCTTCAGTGTGTCTCTGATTGGGATTCAACAATGGTGGAAACGCCTACCTGGAGATGTAGGCCTCAGAGATCCTGGCGTCAGTGGGCGAGCTGATGTCTTTTCCGGAGCATTTCTCCTCCCCAGCATGGCCGCTGCTGGCCTCGCTGTCGGCCTTCTGACTCAGAGTGTCTGAGAAGTTGTCATCTCTGGGACACAGAGACAGAGTGACATTGAGATGTGGACAGAATAAGCGAGGAAGCGCCACACGAACCCAAAAAAGGAAATCCAAAAAAAAAAAGAAAAGAAAAAAAAGGAGAAATCAGCAAATCAGTCAGTCTTTCATATTTTACACTATTCTCCAGTATCAGTGTTTGATATCAGTTTCCCTGCGAGTCAGCATGGCCGCCTCGCTCCCCCGGGGTCCCGGCAGTCGGATGACTCACAGTCCAGAGCCGCTCAGTATGCTGCTGATGTACCGCGCCGGCGACGCGCACACACGCTCACAGCGCAGCCAGCTGTACGGGTATCATGGCGGCATGTGACTGGATACAGGGTACAGTTGGTGCCTGTCAGGTGGCGGTAACCGGAGCTTCGGAACCGTCCTGCTGAAGCACGGCCACTTACTGAACGTATCCACATGAGCGCACACGGACAGAGAGAGAGAGAGCAGGGACGGAAAGCAGGCGCGGCAGTAAACATAAATTCCTGACGGAAGGCGGCACGAACGCTCCGACTGCGGAGTCTAGAGAGGAAACGTCCTGCGCTGAAGTGGTCTCTCAGAAAGGCTTTATTTTGGGATGTTTTATAGGACGAGTGAAGATCACGAGCCTCTGTGCTCCCGCGCTCCGCAGCCTGCTCTGTTGAAGTGACGAGCTGCATGTTGCCACACTCAGGGAACAACCTGTACAGCTGTAAATTCCCCCGCTCTTTCATTAACTAAGGAGACGTCCCATCAGCAGCGGCCCTCCTGGTGAATTATTGATAAAGGCCCGCTGAAGGGACGGCGGCGGGGAGAAAGACGAGAGGAGCCGGGAACAGGAAGCCCTCCTAAATAGGCATTTTGTCAGCCGGCTCCTCTTTTCCAGTGGCAACGAGACGGCGGCTGCAGTCCATTAGGCACCTGCAGTCGCCGTGACGGGGCGCGTGCTTGTTAGTGCAGGAGGGCGCGGGACGGCGACATGAGGGCTGCTTAAAGACCCCGGAGATGGAGAGCGCTCCACGGCTGAGCGGCGACGACAGCGGCGGGCAGAGACAGATGGGGCTGGGCGTTTTCTCTGTGGAGTGATGGCTCGCTCTCTTCGAGCAAAGTCAACAAGGACAAGCATGTTGTTCAACCCACAGGAGCATCGTCCCACGGATACCGTCTCCCAGGCTCTGAACAGGGCGAGCAGCAGGTTAACAGCCTGAGTAAAACTATTAACTGAGGAAGTAGAAAGTACTCAAAGTGTTGATGATTTTTTGTAATTATGCCATTTAAGTAAAAGTGCCATGTTAGTTACCTAAATCACTATAAAGAGACTGTGGAGTGACCTGAATTGCTACAAGCATGTTTATACTGTTACAGATAAATCAGCTGTTTTTCATGCATTCAAACAGAGTGACTTTCTGAGGCGCTGGTGACAATGAATGAACTGGAAGAGATATTATCCTGCGCTACTGAGCTCCAGAGAACGTTCGACAGCAAGATCATCCGTAGGATGTTGCAGGAGGATCGCGACCTTCAAAATACTCAACACCACTGTGGCTGGGAATGAAAATAATAACTGGTTTCTAGTCGAGGCGTGTTAAACTCATCCTAGTTCAGGGGCAACATATACAGGGTCATTTCATCTCGAGCCAGAAAGGTGCAATCATGCCATAACAACCTATATATTTAAACTTTGAAGTGTTTCTTTGTTGTGGCACAAACTGTGTTTCAAAAAAAGTCTATATTTTTCCAAATCTAAACAATTAGTACACAAAATACTGCAATATCAACATAAAGTCAATTTTAATGATGCAAAATACAATGCAATGCAAGATGACATTTTTTAAAAACTGCAGCTGACAGCAGGGCTTTGAGGCTAACGCTAGTCTGCTAGCTTTCATAGCAGCATAAGTGATATCTCAGCTCAGTTCTCATGTTTGTGTTCTGTCCACCATCATTACAAAAGCTGTGCTCAAAATCCAATGCTTTCTTTGAAATTTTCAGAATCTGCTTGGTGGCTTCCTGGGCCGGACTGGAGCCTAATGCAGACCAGTTTTGGCCCACGGGCCTCATGTTTGACACCCCTGCTCTGGCCCGTGTGCTAGGCTTGATTAACCAGTTGGTAAAACTATCAAGAGTGTATTTTAAACAAAGAAAATGCTACTGTTACTGCTTCTATGTGTGAGAACACTCCATGCTGTATGCAGCCTCTTTTTGCTTATAAAACAAACAAAACACAAACATATCAACAAATTCAACATGCATAAAACAGGATTAGGCTGTAATGACACCCTTATTGTGCGCTTTATTATACATATGTGATGAACTGATTGAGATATACGTTCATTATTATTCACTGTGAACTTTTATGAAAAGAGTAATCCAAACCAACCGTACACACAGGAAGTACTCACATGTCCTGGACGACGATGTACTGGTGTGGCACCAGGCCGTCGATGCCGTTGTGCCGCCCCTCCCACCAGTCCTCGGACGCTCGCTGGTACAGCAGCAGGGAGGCGCCCTTCTTGAAGGACAGCTCTCGAGAGGAGCGCCCCACGTAGTCGAACTTGGCAATCGCTTCAATGGGCTCGCCCTCTGTCAACAGAAAGAGGATTAGCCGGGGTCAGACGGGGTCAGGTCAGGTATGTAACGCGCGGCCGCGACGTCAAGCCGAGACGCCGATTATCACAGACACCACAAATTTTTAATGGCTGCTCCGAACGTCCCCTGGAATCAAATTCTTCCCCGCCTGTCGGCCACGATTCGGGACGGTCCAGCGGTGGGATGTCTGCGCACGTGACTGCACGTGCGCCGAGCCAACTGGTTATTTCAGTTGTGGTCAATCGCGGTGCGGCTCCACAGGAGCAGAGCAGGGCCGCAGCAGGCCCCCGGGAGCTTTAGCAGGGTATTTATGGAAGCTTTTCAGAGGAGATCCATATGGCTCAGGGGCATGTCGATCACTGCATGGATCATTATACTCCGCTGATAAATCGTCAGTAACTCACCAACAGGGTCCATAAACACACATCTTAATTTCATATTTAATACAAGTAATATGTATTTTCTGTTATATTGTTTTCTGTTTTTGTTGTGGAGCAACAATCTAAAAGAAAAGCAACATCTGTGGATTCAACAACAGCCACTACTTCTCAAAAGGTGCACGTATCCAAGCTAATATGCATGCGCTACAGCAGCACAGGGCTATAAATAGCTTCTTTATTCCTCCCTCGCTCCTACCTTTGCCCTCCTTCCAACACACTTTCTCACTTCAAGTCAGACAGGGGGTCCCTGGGCAGACACTGCCTCACCTTAACAAAGGCTCTGTCTCTATATATGAACACACACATACACACACACCTATCTTGGCTATGAGTATCCATCATGATACATCTTAAACAGGAGACCAACAGTAGTTTGCAGATAAGAAATGAAGGTAGAGTGCAGGTTTCTTCTTCAAGTTTATGCATTTTATTTCTTTTTTTCCTTTACATGGGTTTAAATTTCCAACTGTTCTTGCATCACTTGGTTGTCAGGACTGACGGGTCGGATGTGATGCGATTCAAATGAAATGTGACAAGCTGGAATTTACCGTTTGAATTAATTGGGCTGCGCTGCGGCGGACGGGGCCGTTAATAAAGTTGACGGCAGCCCGATCAGGATTTCTCCTCTTTCATCCTCACTTTCATTCACCTCTGCACGACCGTCCACCCGGCCATTCATCTTCCCCTGATCTCCAAATGTTTATCCAGGGCGCACGCCCGCTTAGCGCCGCAGCGACGCCCCCGCGGCGGCGAGCAGCAGGCCGTAAACGCAAATCTCAGTGTGGTAAAAGGATCCTCTCTGTCCCGATGTACAATTAGAACTGAAAATTGCTTCAGAGGCAACCACCCGAGGTCGCGCACACACACATGCATAAACACCCGCTCACCGCCCCACGCTGAGGCCGGAGTTAAAGAAACGCTGAACCGTGAGAGCCGCGGGCCTGTGGTGTAAAAGATACCAACTGTCAGATGCCTTACACAAACCAGTGGAGCGCAGTTGCTGCGGATGTAGCTCTGCATCGATGTTCACACACAGAAATCGGAGAGCAGAAGCCGAGTGTAAGCTACGGTGGGGATCAATACCACAAAAGAAGTTAAACACACAATTTTCTCCTCTGTTCTCCTTTGAGCTCAGTAAAACACAAGTGTGAATCTGCAGTGCTCGAGAGAACGCCGCTCTCCGCTCAGTCCAATACACTTCCTCTGAACACGTGCAATCCAATATGAGCAGCGTGCGTGCCGGGGCACTTGACAACAAGGACATCCTGATGTACGTTTGTAAAGCGAGATATAATCAATGCGCTGTTGGTTCACCTCTGACCTTGAGGGTGAGTTTACCAGCAGATAGGACGTCAATGTATCGACGGTGCGCGAGAAGTGCCACTCTAAAAACAGACAGTTAATCTTCCGGCGTGACAAGCGGTCTCTGACACCGCCGTGTGTGTGTGTGTGTGTGTGTGTGTGTGTGTGTGTGTGTGTCAGCCCCTCCTGCAGTCGTCCCATGATAATGAGTAGCATCATGTAGCAGCAGCACACAGCCACTGAAGGACAGAATCAGCTGAGGCTCGTACATAAAGTAAACCAGGGGTGTCAAATATAAGGCCTGTGGGCCAAACCTGGTCCGCTGAAAGCTGCAATCCGGTCTTATGGATTGCCACTGTTTCAGCGGTCGGGCTCACTCTGGATTAAATTCGGCTACATGTGGCCCCTGAACTAAAATGTGCTCGAGCACATGTGATAAAAATGTCTAAAACTAAACAATTATGAATAAAAATGACTACAATCTCAACATGAGGCAAATTTTAAAGATACCTTTGAGTGCAAAATTATTGGAATGTCCTAAATTTCTACAGCTGTTGTATGATGCAGGTCTTGACAAACTCACCCTGACTGCATGACTTCGAGGCTAACACTAGTTAGCTATGTTTCCTGGCAGCATCACCAATACCTCAGCTCAGGTTTCAGTGTTGTGTTGTATTCACTACCACCAAAGAGCTTTGTTAAAAAAAAAAAAAAAAGAAAAGAAGAAAAATCATTGGTTTCATGGGCCAGATTGAAGCCTCTTGCGGGCCAGTTTTGGCCCACGAGCCTTATGTTTGACACCTCTGCATTGGGATGTCAACCCTAACCCTAAAATGAAAAACCCATCAAAACCTGCCAGATATGAAAAGCTGAAGTTATGTTGGTAAAAGAGGGAGACACATTCAGTTACTACAGATCTTTTTTTTTTTCAATGTAAATCTATGTTAAATTTACAGAAATCCAGTCAATGCAGTGTCAAAAAGGTGAAATCTTGCAAAATTTCACTCGGAGTTCTAAACTTTCAAGAGAGAGTCATTAAAAATGTATCCTATTTTGAGGTTTGCATGAAATTTTACAAAGTGACTCAACAGGAAAAGAGGTTTGCTTTTTCTGTCTGGGATCCACATGAAGTCATGGAAATTTAAAAATAACGGACAATAACTTGATCGCTGTTCAAGACTCTGCAGGGAGGAACTCGGTCAGAGAGGACATCCTCCCCGTCTGAGAGGGATTTCTGGAAAACAATCTTCTTTACACACACACACACACACACACACACACACGCGCGCACACTGCCGCTGCAGTGTGTGTTTCACACAGCGGGAAAACATGAGGACGACGTGTTGAATGTGACGGCGGAGTGAAGAACAAGTGACGTCGGGAGGAGAGCCGGACTCTGCGGAGACTGATGATGAACGATGACGTGGGGCCATGAAAACTTTTCAGTGGGTGTGAGGAGGAGACGGGATTGGGGGGTATCGCTGTCACCATGGAAACAGGCTCAGAAAAGTCTGTTACCAAGGTAAGACAGGAAGACTTGGTTCAACCGCAGGTCGAGCATTGTTGTGTTTTTTTTCTCCCCCTCTTTCTAAGTCTGGTCATTTCCCACCAGTGAGCAGAGAACAAACTTTATTGTGTTTTTCTTTTATTTCCTTGCTTCTCTTCCTGGTCTCAGTTGACGAACTGTTTGATTTTGACCCCTCTTGAGTAGATCTATTTCACACAAACAAAACCCCACATGGATGATCACTCGGTTAAATGTGTAGACAGGAGTCTTTCTATGCGTTTCCACGTATTTCTCTCAAGCGTACTGAAATATCATGAACCACAGAGAAAACACAGCCTGGGTAATTTTCTTAATCTTTTGACACATGTAATACACATAGAAGTCTTCTGCAATAACTTTAGCCTTTATGCATTGTTGGTAAGTGCTGCTCACTATTATCTGTTTGTGTTGCTGCCATATAGTCACAATATATTGGGGGATAAAAAAAAAAAAAACCTCAGTCGAATTGAAAATTGAATCCAGGTCTGCTGGGAATGTCATGAAACATGATTTCTCTCTGGAGGAGTCCAGCCGGACGACCACCGTGGAATTTGTGAGATGGGAGCGCGGAGTGAAGCAGACGCATTAGAATATGAATGGCTGTCAATCAGAGCGAGCGCCGGTCCCTGGCCCTTCAAGGTTAGCGCATTTAACAGGCTGAAAGAGCGGATTAGCCACCCTGAGCTGTGGAGAGCCGACTTTAACCCTTCAGACGAACGAAGCACAAACAGAGGAGTGCAATATTTCACTCTACAGGTGTTTCCAATATCTAAGGGGCCGCACCGAAACACAAGAGGGAGAGAATACTGAATAAAACCTGAACTCAACATTTATCTGAAACAATAACTTCACCCCGAGTCAGACTGGAGCTTTTTTTGAATTTAGATTCTTAACGTTGCTATTTCTTCACCTGCACAGATGTTTGTTTTGATCGGCCAGATGTTGACAATCATCAGGGTCGCCACATGACAGGAAAGCTTTCTAACTTCACAAGCACACACACACACACACACACACACAATTAATAATTATCTTAAAAATGATGCTGCCACACAACATGAAGCCCTAAGAAGGAAGGAAAATCCTACATGTGCTACAAAATTTAAAATAGTGTTCAAAAAAACAACTTTTTTAGAAAAAAACAAACAAAAATACCATTTCTAACCGCAATTTAGAGTGACTCACCATCCTCGCTGGTGTGTGTTTCCGTCCCTCCCTCGTTGTCCACCTCCTCCAGGGCCCCATGCTCGCTGTAGGGACTCTCACTGTGGACAACAGGACGTAAACCGTCAGGGTCACAGCCACTACAAGAGTCAGGGGTCGCAGGTCAAGACACCATCCACCGGCATGTTTTTATGAATTCACCTTGGAAAAAATGGCTTTGAGGCTAATTCTAGTTTGCTTTCTGTTTTGGCAGCATCTATGATATCTCAGCTCAGGTGTCAGTGTTGTGTTGTGTCTACTACTCTTTAGAAATTAGTAAAAAAAAAAAAAAAAAAAAAAAAGTCTGTTTTTTGTCCATTGGGCTTCATGTTTCACACCGCAGGTCTAAATACGAGTTTTAGAACATCTCTGATGACAAAAGTAGGATCATGAACAACCAGAGCTCCCTCCTCTCCAGATAACCCCAGAGAAAATCCTCACACTTCATGGTGCACAGAGGAAGTTCAATCAGCGGTCATGGCAAGGACTCTGTGAGATCCTCTTTTTGTAGTGGGCCTCTTTTCCAGGCACCATGTCATCTCCAGATGACCCCTGCCCCCTGCCGGGACCGAAGCGTGTCCTCCCATGCTAATGCGTCTGCGGACGCCTCCCCGAGACGCAGGATCCGCGGGGCTTCGCGCGATTGGCTGGAGGGACACGGCCGTGCTGAGACCGGTGATTAGCTCCAGCCTGGGATAAACCCTGTCAGGAGGCGAGGCGGCGATGCGGGGGCAAAGCAAGGCGAGGCGGAGACAGATAAAGACAGGAAGAAACAAGCGATAAGCTCTGCCTGCAGATGTGTGGCTGGCGAGGAACCTCACATCTGACCTGCTGGACTGCAGTACATGCCTCTGCATTTCAGCTAATCGCCCAGCCAGGTGACCTCCTCCTGCTCCCCCCGGCTCTGATTGGGGTCGTTAAAGCGATCGTTCCAGCCTGTCTCACCTCCAAACGGCGATCCGTCACGTGAAACACGCAACCGCCACGCCTCGCTCCTCAAACACAGGCGTCTAATTGGTGGATGTAATCACTCATATCGACTTTACTCACGTACTACTGTCACAGCTGCACACACACACACACACACACACACACACACACACACACACACACACACACAGACACACACACACACACACACAGACACACACCTTCAGCGAGAACGCAATGAAAGAGGTTTGGCTGCATGCCTGTTCCATTCACAGTAAAATAAAATGGAACGAGAAAACCAGCGACATCTGTTTAAGTTTTACACCAACATCTGCACAGCTGCATTGTGGGGAGTTTCCCACTCACTTTTAATTCTGCATCAGGTCTGAGCTGACCTGCAGACAGCAGTGACTGGAAGGCCGTTTGAGTTTAAATTACTGCCCACAATCAACCGAGAGGCAAAAAAAAAATTGGGTCAATTCAAAGAATGAATTGGTCCACATGTAACACTGATTACAGGAAGACGTGGCCCCAACCTTCAGAAGAGTCACATCTGTGGAAAAAAAAAAAATCTGGTTTGATGAAGGCATATATTTAAAACCATTTGAATGAAATATTTTCAAGAATTGTGTTTTGGGGTCAAAAAAACACTGGACAGGTTTAACAAGTCATGAGAACTCAGATTCAGCTTTGAGAGTCTGTCTTTTATTTGTGTCTGTCTAAAAAAGCTCAACTTGGGTTTAAAAAAGTATTTTTCAATACTTTTTTTCCCTTATTGGATGTTAAAAGGTTAACAGAGCAACTTCGCAGATGTTTCCTCCTTTCAGAGAGTTTTTTATGCAGTCTGCAGCAGGGGTGTCCAACATAAGCCCTGTGGGCCAAAACCAGCCCATAAGAGACTCCAATCCGGTCCACCAAACCATAAAAGGAAATTCTAAAAATGTCAAAGAGAATGTTTTATTTTTTAAAACACAACACAACAAAAAGCAGCTAGCAGACTAGCATTAGCCTCAAAGCCGTGCTGTAAGGGTGAGTTTGTGAAAACATACATAATGCAACAGCTGAGCTGTTTTTTTCGACGACTGTAGCAGAAGTTTTCATTAAAATGGGCTTTACGTCAAGACTGTAGTAATGTTCCAAAGAAACTGCTGGTTTTGTGAAAACAGACATTTTCTCACTGCCATCCAAAGCATCTGAGCTGCATCAGTTTCAGGCCTTTAAAACGCAGCTGGCTTGTCGTCTTCCAGGTACGATCATCATGTGCTGCACCCAACATTTGCAGGCACCTGACGGAGTCAGTCACACTGAATCCAGTGTGTTCCAGATTGCTGCCATGCAGAATTCGGCATAACGCCTGGAGCTGGACATGAGACTGTGACGATGACCGACCCCATTTTCAGGAAAAAAAAGAAGGCCACTTTCACAATGAGACCAACACGATATGTTAATTTTGTCGCATTTCTCACCAGTAGTCTCCACCCGCCATGCACTTCTCATAAATGGGTCCGTCCAGTTCTTTGGCGTCGGGGAAGATGGTCTCATGATGGATGATGATGGTCTTGATGATCTCATTGACGTGCGCCTGGCAGGAGACCTGGTCCTGGCTGTCTGGCGTGGGCATCAGCGTGGGACCGAAGCATATGGCCAGATTGTAGGGATCCATCATGTTCTCATCACTGTACTGGGACAGGCTGGACAGGGGGAGGGAGCCATGAAGAATGGAGAAAAACACAGGAATACAAGGAATTACAAACGAGCCTCTGGGAAAGCATCTGGACGGATCACAGCTGACGGCGCGAGCGGCTACGTCTTATTAAGCCGAGGGAATGCCTATACGATGAGATAATGGATGCATTTACTGGTCAGTGTCTGGAAACTCACTGGTTGAGGAAGGCGAAGAGGTAGCGCATCACGATGAGAACGGATCTGGGAATGGTGAGGAGGATTTTACGGATGTAGAGCGCTCTCTCATACAGATTGTCTATTCCTGCAGCAGGGAAAATGGACACAGAAGACACAACTTTAAAGAAGTAAAAAGTTTTTTTAAATAACCACATGAGAGGAGACACTCGCATGTTTAAAACAGTCATTCACAACACCCACTGACTGACATGGGTCATGACCCCAGGCATAAACAGCCGAGCCGAGCAAATTACTCATCAGAATTAATGTAAACCTCAGCAGAACAAGGAGAGATTAACTCATGTGATATGAGGGGTGTGTGGTGATGTTTGACGGGGCCACAGGAAACGGACTGACACTGTGGGAGTGAGCAACGCTCCGCCACTGACGAGTGAGAAGAACAAGTTTCACCTGCACCGTGACTCAGCCTCATTTCACGCTACATGGATCTCATGAAGTCAAGCTGCATGATCGACATGCACAAATCAGTTAGATTTCTTTTTTTTTAATTCTTTATATTTTTTCTGCTCATGTGCCATCAAAATCCAAACTACCGTACCCCAACATGTTTGAATATTTCATAATACCAGATTTTTTTCTCCCCTAATTTTTCAAAGTAGACACCACATTTTTACAATCAAAACATCTAAATTTATGTGCTATGAGACTAGAGATAACTGACAAAACACGAACCCTGCCATGATTTGTCAGATGCACACCAGTAATTTAATTGTTTCACTGAACATGCAAAGCATTTTTCATTTTATCATCGTGCAAAAAGAACATCAAGGGTTTTACAGCCCTTTGAAAAATAACAGAAATGCAGCCCAAAATGACACGATTGTGTTGAATGCCTGCAGGAGTCTATCAATCAATCATCTGAATGGAGTGATTTACTGACGTGAAAGAATTAATGACAAAGCTTCTGACACAGGCATCTGTGGAAAAGTCGAATTTCTTTTGTTTCTTTCGGTTTAATCCATTAAAATATAATTTTAGTAACTGTGAATATTTGAAGGAAGAAATGCCACACATTGGTTTTTCACAGTCTGTTCCTGGTCGTCTCTGATTTGAGTCCATTCTGGATGATATTTCTCTTTATGACAGATCTGGTCTCCCTGAAGTGACGCTGTCAATCCATCTGGACCTCATTTACTTTCACGTCTTTATAACATGTAACTTATTCCATTGTGTAGATTTTGAACCAAAGTTTAATCTCTTATAAATGATTTGCATACATCTGATCAGTAGTAAGAACACATGTAAACATTCAAGTGATAAAATTCCCTGTACTTAACAAATGTAAGCAAAATGTTTAAAGTATTGTATTTTTTTTTCTTTATCTTGCTCATGGGTTTGAACCTTTATGTATTTTATCACGATATCATTAGTTCCACCTGAAGCAGCCGGCTCTCCATGCTGGAGCGGGGACGGCGCTGGCTGCTAAAAATAGCCGCGTCACCCTCCAGCCACTCTGCGCCATCTGGGATTTGGGCTTCTGGGATACTTGTGATATATTTCATTTTTCATGAATGCCTAACTAGGCCTCTGTGAGGCTCTTCACAGGCTACTATTTAAAGATCGACTGCAACGCATCACCTGCAAACATCCACACAGCGCCGCGGCTCAAAACTCCAAAGCGAAAGACGCCGCGGACCAAAGGAACGGAAATGTGATCCCTTCGCCGCTCTGAGCTGCTCCATATGGAAGGAGGATTTTTAATGCGGAGCCTGCTGGGCGCTCGGCCCACACTGCAATCACTGGCATGTTGAGCCGGGGAATGTAAACAGGGAATCCCCGTCACTCATCCAGCACAAATGTGCAAAGGTACACACAACACACACACACACACACACACACACACATACACACACTTCTTGCAAGTAGAAAAAAACAACAACACACATGCATATACGACACATACAGAGACCAGCAAAAGGCACAACAGCATCCAATTGTTCAACAGAACTGAACCCCCCGCCCCCATGCATTGCCTTTAAAGATCATGAAAAGCCACACAAAGAGCGAACTGATCCGTGATGTGACTCACAGTTAAAACCACAATGTGACTATTCTAGACGGCGATTCGGCCGAGCGCTGCGGACACGTTTAACATTCCTCCGCAACGCTGTAAGCACGGACGGCTTTGTGCCACACATGGCAAATAGCCTCCCGTCTCAGCGGTCAAATGCCACAGAGCGGCGCGCACGCAACAGGCGAGAGGGCCGAAAACACCAGCGGTCCAGCTGTTTTGACGGGAAAGCAGAATTTACAAGTGGCAATGACTAATTTCAAACTTACTGCCAGTGAAAACGGTGAAAATAAGACTCAGCGCTCTGTTCACGCCGCAAATAAAACCTTTTATGAGAATGTTTATCAGGTGCAACTGCAAAATCTGCACCGTTTCGGTGTATTTCTGAGCGAACGCCACAGACATTAAAGCGGCGGCTCGACGGGGAGCAGACAGAGGCTGTGGGAGCGAGCTCAAGCTTTGTTTCTATTTTCCGGTGATTCTGCAGGTTGCACCCAGCGAGGCGCAGTCAGTCCATCAAAAAAGTGTGTGATGTGAAACACATGCCGAAAGCCTGAGTTGTCAGGACTGAAAAAGTACAAAGGAGTGCAGAAGAACTCTCAGTGAATATTAATAAATTTAAAGAAATCATGACTGAACAAATAAAAACAATAACAGTCAATATGTCACAAGCATTCAACAGGAGGAAGAGTTGGGCGTTCTTACTGATGCATGAGAGCAGATCATTAAACCTCTCTTTGGGGAAAAGTGGATTTTCCAGACCCCGGAAGTAGAGTTTGAGAACGCCAGCCACTGAGTTGATGTCATGATTATTCTCGTCGTCTGTCAGGGGGTCATTTCCTGAAACACAGACGAGAAGCTCGGTCAGTAATACAGCTTTACTGAATAAAAGCATCGCTCTGTGAAACACGCCCGGATGACACTGGTTTAATATGGTTACTTTCCATTTACCAGCAATTTGGGTTTGGTAAAAACAAGGCAAGTTTCATTATAATTCAGAAATCTAATATGGAACTTTTCTGGTCACGCGAACAGACTCACACACCTCTTTCAAACGAGTTCTTGATGTCATTGACTTCCAGCTGGGATCCAGACACACGAAATATTCCTTGATGTTGAAGGCCTGCGGTCCAACAAACAAAATAAAAGATAAAATAAGAAAGGAAAGCAGAAAAACAAGAGCGAAAGACGCACAACATGCTTCTGATGACCACATAAAAAAAAAACCTTCACTCAGCAAATGAAGCTTCTTCAGTTCAGAGCTAAAAGGTGCATCCTGTCCGCTAATCCCCTTCACTTTGCTAATTAAAGATAATAATGAGTCAGGGAGACGGCAATCACGCCTCACCAAAGTGTCGACCAGTTGGGATTAAAACCTAATAACGCAAGAGGTCAAAAGTCAGAATGAAGCATAATTAGTTCTCTTGTTGGTCTTCTTTTAGATTTCCCTCTGAACGTCACCGACTGGGCGTTAGACGAGATGCAGCAACTTTACTACTGTCACATAGAATCTAGACAGAATCTAACAACATCCAAAAAAGTTGTGTGGCTAAGGAGAAGGGTGGAAAAGTCAGCGCTGCTGTAAACAGGACGGGATCGGCACTTTCCCATAACGGCAAAATGAAGTGGAGCAAAGAGAAATCGCCACACGTAAAACAGCGAGCACGCCCAAGCAATTAACGCCTGAGCGGCCCGAAATTACGACACAGATTCATCCTGAGAAAACAAGAAAGAGACGGGATGCAACTCACCGTACAAATTAATGTAACGAATACAGCTTTCAACCACGCGAGGGATCGCCTGTCCGGAGTCCTTCCAGAGAAAATGAATGAGAAAAACAATCTTCAAAATAGTGTGTTTAATGACTACTTGCTACATGTATAGGAACTAAAGCCAAACCAATACTGAATTAAGTGATTCTTATTTAAGACATTTAACATTTGCATCATGCAGTTCTTGGTACTGTGCAAAAGTTGTAGGCTGATGCTACATATCAAACATGTAATACCAGCAGGAGAGAGTCTGATTGGCTCCAAATTTATTCCGCAGCAGAGGAAAACAACCTGGAACCACACAGCCAGCGTTTATTAAAAACTCCCTACAGCACGGAGAGGAAGAAAACGGGCCCTGGGAGCGACGGCGGGCCCCCCACCGGGCCCTCGTCTTAACATAATCACGCCTGGGTGGGTTAACGTGACGCCGCCGGAGGATCTGAACCAGACTACCTCCACAGAAGATCTGCTCTGACAAAACAAGCTGCTCTGAAAGCAAACACTGATTCCCCTCCTGCTCAGTCGCTTTGCTGCCAACTGTCGACATGTCCTGCAGGATTTCTACCTGCACATCAGGCACATCAACCTTTGCCCAGTACTTTATAACTGCAAATTCATCAATTTGCTTATGTATTGATTTGGCTCGAATAAAACGCTGATCAATGTGAAAAAACAAAGAGCGTGGAAACATGCAGTGAGGAGAGCTGCTAATACTGAAAACAAAGCAAGTGTTACTCCGCAGAGATCCTCCTGAGACAGACTGAACTGGATTCACCAGCTGTTTGTTGGTTTGTGCCCCGTCTCCCGTAAGGATTCATGATTGTTGATTAACACAAAAAATATCACTAATTAGCCACAACAAGCAGAAAAATATGCTGTTGGATATGTTTGAATTGGGCTCCAGTGTTTCTAAATATACTTTCTGTGTTTTTTTTTTTTTTGTTTTGTTTTTTTTTCTTGAGGCAACCAATCAAATTCACGCTGTGTTTAAATTAACTGGAGCTTATCTAAAGAGGCGCACGCTCAACACGGTGAGATGAGACGGGGAGGTGTGGTCTCTCCGCTCGCCCCGGCCCTGCCTCGGTGCCAGCTGCTCATGCGCCTCATCGCCGGACGGTGACTCAGAACACGGTTTTTAATGATACAGTGGATCTGTTTACAGTCCTCGGGGGGGTTGGAGGGGTGTACGACGGGTCCAAACACAGCAGCCGTGCCAAAATCGACAAGCTATCATTGGTGCGGAGGGTCTGTGTGCAGACAGATTATGTAACACAAGTTCGGTTAGTACGGGACACCGGAAGGACAACTAGATTTGTGGCTGTCGTGAATTTGCATATGCAAATGAAGCCACAGGTGTTCCCTATCTTCAGTCTGTCACAGAATTCACAGAATATAATTGGAAAATTAATAAACAATCATTGAAAATCTAGCGGATGCAGGACAGATCACAGGAAATGAGCAGAGTCAAGCAGCATGGGCCCCCCCAAGATGCCTCAGCGTCTACCTGATGTCGAGTGTGTGAGTTCCGTCGTCCGCGGCTAAAGAGAAATGTTGCAAACAGGGTTTGAAGATTGGAGAGAGAGGGAGAGAGGGAAAGAACAAGAGAGAGAAAAAAAAAAAAGCAAGTACCAGATTAGGACCACAGCACCTGCCCACCAAAGCTTTTTATTAAGAGTGCTCCTTTAAATCCACTCGGCGCTGGCATCAAACCCCAGAGAGAGCAGCGGGAGCTGGACAGGACGCGGCCACCAGCGAGAGGCGGTGAAAAGGCCGGAGGAGGGATGCAGCACGTGTTATCAGTCTGGCATCTGCTCCCCGACTGCCATTTATCCTGCTGTTTGCACTGGCCTCTGCTCACACTCAGGGGGAGGAGGAGGAGGAGGAGGAGGACAGAAACTCTCTGCCAGAGCGGTTCAGCGATGCCAGGTCAGCAGTGAGTCAGGGGAGCTGACGGAGACAAACATTTATCCCTCCGACCGCCGCCCCGCTCCTCCTGCAGCCCCTCTGAATCCATCAGTGCCTCCAGTAACGTCTCAGCCGCCGGCTGCAGGAGCTCACCGACTCCGGAGGAAGGTTTCCAGAATCCATCGTAGCTCAAATGTGTTGATTTTCAGCTGGCGAACTGGGCTAAGATGCCTCGGGGGAACCCACCGAAACGACCAGAAAAGCCAGAGCAAGGCAGAAAATAGGCAGGAGGAGGAGCAAAGTCAAGCAGCAGACTGGTAATAAGTACCTTGATGAATGACTCCAAATTGCCATTAAATAACCTAACATTAAAGACAGAGCGGGGTCTAGCCCGCCGGGTGGCAGTGTGGGTTCTGAGCTGCCCGTTGGGATGTCTAGAATACAAAGAATGCATTAGAGCGGTGAAACAAAGCAGCGTTCATGATAAAACGTCTCATCTGTCCCCGCCACAAGTCAGACCACCGTGCTTCACTTTATGTAAGAGCATGCAGGTTTGTGTGTGTCTCAAAGAAATCGTTTCGAATCCAGAAGCGCTACGTGCGAAGAAACTCCTGAATTTTTGTAATCTCTTCCTTGCAGCGCTGTGCAGAGACCACAGGCCAGTGAAATGTCAGAGCCGCTGTCGGCGCCTGCCTCATGACGGACCCCGCCGGGGACAGCCGCCATTAGTTTGTGTCAGTGTGTGTGCTGGTGTGCGTGACTTTGTGTCACTTGCTGTTAGCCTGGCTCCTTGTGACCTGCTGGACTCAGATGAAAAGAGTCTGGACTTATTAATAGCGACCAGACGTATTCACTGGAAAGGCCCAAAAATGTGAATCTCAACGAAAAAAAAAAAAAAAAAAGATCATGTGTTTGCAATATGAACAAAACTCTCTCATTATGTAAGAAAAAACAAAATTCTGTTCAAATGAGCTAAAACTTAGTACAAAAAACGGCCAAAACAATAAAATATCTGAGAACCTGGTGGCTGGCTGTAAACTGTTGTGAGCATTTGTTAATAATAAGAACCCAATAATTTCAGGCATGTTGCCCAAGACAGTTTTTGATGTACTCACTAAAAAGCAGAAAAACACAAACAGAATTTGACACTTTCCCCCTTCAACAGCTCATTTATAAATACACGGGAGAGTGACCGGTTTCAATGGAGACTTATTACAGTGTCCCCAGCATTCATTTCTGCAACAACAGTGTCAACAGGTTCTGGACGCCTGATCACTGTTGCAGTCTGTCGAGATCAGAGTTATTCTCTCATCAAATCTCTATCAGATGAATTGTTTTTGTACATTTTAATTACTTGTAGGATAATTTAATTATGATCTTTTTAGCATCGAAAGTATGCAGCTTCAGCAATGTTTGTCTATTTAGTCAAAACTAATTTCAAATTCTGAAGTATCTATTGACAATGCTGGCTGAAAATACTAAACTTATACTAGGAACATGAGAAAAATGCGTGCATAGTATCTTCTTACAAAGCAGTTCGTATCATATTTTCAGGGCCAAACAGTCGTCACCCCGAGGAGCTGCGATATGTCACTGAGAGTTTTCGTCAAAACAAACTGTGCAGCCATCTTGAAAGTACACAGGTGCAGACTTGCGTGTGTGTGTGAGTGCGTGTGTGTTTTACCTTGTGGTCATGTAGTCAGCTCTGTGGCCTGTGAAGAAAAAAAGGGATGCAAGGGTGAAGTTGGTGGAGTGGACCTGTCAGGACCTGTCTCCGAGGTTCCTGCAGAGAACGGCGCGCACGGCTGGAGGAGCATCTGAAACCTGCCATCTGTCCACCAACGAACCCACACGCACCGCCAGACGTGCACGCACACACAACCGGCACCAAACAGCTCGAGCTAACACTTCATATGAACTAAACAGTACAAACAGACATGCAGACACACACACACACGACTGTAAGATCACACGGACGCATGTTTGGACAAGTAAAGTCACTTTAAGCTGAAAATGGTTTCCAAACGGTTTGGAAGTACAGGAGAAGTTGTGAATGTGTGGCCATCTGTTCCCGTGGACAGGATCTGACCTGTCCTCGCGTCTGAGTGACTCACTGCACTGCAGCCTATTGACAACAATGTGATGAAGGAGCATGAGGGCTTTTCTTCCTCGTCACTTCACGGCTCCTTGACTCATTAGGCGGACATGTTTGACGGGGACCACCAGCACTGCCGGTCGGTACAATGACTGACAGACACTGGCCGAGGCCTCCTGGAGATCCCGCCGGTGCAGAACAAGGAGAGCCTGTTGTAATGACCGCCACCCCTCTAATACACAGCGGTCCATTAAGTTGGGAGCGAATCAATCACTAAGACGGATAATGTAAGTTCGCAATCCCCCACCGCTCTGGCTAAAGCCCAGATTACCATCAGGGAGCAGTGACTTGTGGGGGGAAAGCAGAAAGAATTGCAACACAAAACTGCTCAAGTATGACTGCATAAAAGGGAATTATTTCGTATCGTGTTTGTTTAGATAGAGATTAGGAGTCACTTGTGCTAAATGTGAATGTTAGAAGACTTTGATTCATTAATGTACTTCCTATACTATTTCAACCAGCGTCATGGGAGCTGAGCAGTTCAACTGAGCTGAACTCCAAAACAGCAGAAACGACTGGGAGAAAACTCAAAACACAAGGTCATGAACATAAATAAAGTATCATGCAGACTTTCTGAGAAATCTTATTTAGTTTAACTTGAAGGAGATCATGACGGTACCTTCGCCAAGCGTCCTCTTCAGCAAGTCGTGTTTGGCCTGCAGTTTGGAGATGAGATTGCTGCCCTCCAGAAACTCACGGAATTTCTGCAGAGAATTGAGCGTAATTACACGCCGGCCCCAAGTGCCAAAGCAGAGCGCCCGCTCTTAAGACGGCAATCTGTGATAAGGCGGCCAGTGGCAAAGGACACGCCGAGAGCCCTTTTAAAGCCGTTATCAGAGCATGTCCATCTTCCGACTTCAACAAGATAGCGGCTAACTTAACAAAATGGAAGTATTTTGGGAACGACCCCCCCCCTCTGCCAGCTCATCAAAGATTTCAGAGGGGCTTGGTGCATGAGAAACAGAGTTTACAGGCACAAATGAAGCAAACGCTGGTCCAGATGAAAGCTGTGACTCCCATCTTTTTGGTGTCTTCACTTCCAAGCTTAAACAGAGGGATTAATGTCTGTTTTTCTACAGATTTTAAAATAGTAACAGGACTTCTTTTCTCTCCCTCCGCTCACCATGAAGTAGAACTGCTCTGTTTCCTGCTGATTGGCCCTCCTCTTGGCGATGCTGGGTTTGCTGAGGTACGTCTCCGACACGGTGGACTTGACCGATTCGGTGGAGCGGCTGTGGTGGAAACACTCGGACACGTCGTAGTCTTCGATGGTCACCATGTCCTGGATGGTGGTCAGCGTGGCCTCTGACGTCTTCTTTATCTGCAAAGAAAAGGAAAAAAAAAGTCCTTTAACTTTCACTTCACAGCTGAAACAGTCCTCTTGTATGAGCTGAGCCCTCACATCTGTTTTGGTCAACTCTCTGGCTGCACTAAATAGTTATTTTTGCACATGCACAAGCAGAAGGACAATAAATAAAATCGCAAAAGCGAAGCATTTTCACTTCAAGTGTCGATCTGGAGCAGAAACCTGCCGTCCGAAAAGCTAAATGTCATCTCTCCTCTGCATGTGAGGCAGCTCACTTCATCACACTCCCTAAAAACCACTCTCTCCCTGCCGAGACACTCTGAAAAATTCAGGTGCTTTCGGACAGGAGACACGTTCCCACAGATCCACTGAACGTGACTGCCAACCAAAGCAATCAATTTACATGCACTTAGAGAGGCCAGAGGTGAGGAAAGTTGGCTGGAGAAGGTAAATTCAGCTGAAGGCTCAGGCTTTTAAGATTCATCTCCATAACCGCCGCCTTCCTGTCAACAGTGCTTCTCCCAGAGCTTATAAACATCGGGATCTGTGCAAGTGCGACGGTGCGACGGTGCACCGAGTGCACGAGATGTTCTGCCAGTTCCGCCGCTTTAAACAACACGTGTGTCCTTTGTATCACGACATATGACGACAACATGTGAAAGGAGAGGCAGCTTCGTGAACCTCCGCGACGGCACAGATGGACAAAAAAGTATTTCTTAGAAAATCTTTATTTGCATTTCAGCTCATCTTCGGCTGGTCCATGACAGAAGTAAGCAATCGCGACACGCAGTTGTTAGTTGAGTTTGTGCGTTTTGAGGCTCACTGACAGCCTCATCCCGGGTGGCCCCATCGGAGGCGAGAGGCCCGGCTGTCATTGTGCAGACGGGAGCCATGCATGTGAAAGAATTGCTTCTAGCTGGCGAGTTTATTCATTATTCAGCACACGAACAGTTACCAGTGTTCACTGCTGGGGCTGAATTATTCCAGAGCTCTTAGAGCTGCTCAGTGTACATGCCCGTCACTCCCTGCAGCTGCACAACACACCTGGAGAAAGTCCCCAAGAAGGGATCAAGTTTGCTTTTATTCTTATTTATTTATTTTTTTTACCAGCAGAGAGTCATGATTGAGGCATTTCCTCCAGTGCAGCATCACCGCTGGCAGAACATCAGTCTCGTTCGCATACCGTCATCATCTGCTCGGCCCAAAAATAACACCAGGACTGTGAAACGCCAAAACAACTCCGCTCAACACACAATGATCCCAACATCTTTTCCCACATTTCTAGAGTCAGGCCACTGCTTTCAGAGGATCTTACAGTCACTGTGATCATCCGATTATGCGAACACACACAGGCTTTGATGTTCCTCCCTGATTTGTATCAGAGAAAAAAAACAAACACAAAAGAGAGATGGAATTAGATTAGCATGAGAAACATCATTAGGTACACTTTTCTGAGTGTGTGGTAAATGTGACCTTAATGGCCAGATGAATGAAGAAACACATCAGGCTGAGTACGTCAAAAGTTAAATCGAACGATCTTCCAAATTTACAACATGGTGTGAAATGAGGCACCAAGCTGAGTAATATTAACTCCAACATCAGACTGAAAGTAAAATCCAGAGTCGTCGTCCCCCTCATGCTGCAGCCCGCCATCACTGATGCAGAGTAAATTATTCAACCATGTTTTCTTTCGCCATTTAACAGGAGTCAAAGAGGTTTTGAGGAAGCAGCTGCACTTCTGTGAAACGCTTTTCCTGTCCAGATAAAGACAGGCCCTCTTGTCACACTTCACTGTCGGGCTTGTAGGTCGCTACTCCTGCTTTGAAAGTTGATTTTTTTTTTAGAGGATGTGTCTGGCACACCATGCCGGGGAAGGGAGGCCATCTGGTGATCCGAACATGAGGCGGCTGCACCCTCCAATCGTGACCCGCCAGGACATCCGCTTCAGCAAGGCAGTGGACAAGGACACCCAGCCACCGGGGCTCGCGCACACACACACACACCCAAAGACACACACTCACGGGCATGTGTATAGGCCCAGTGGCAGGAACACTGCGCATACGGTGTGCGCTGTGGCGATAGCAGCAGGACGCAGACCAGCCTGGATTCATTCCCTCTAACAATCAAACAACACATTCGGACGGCCAACGGTAACGGAGGATTCATTTCACTGATGACTTTCTTTTACATCTACTTTCACAACAGCAAATCTTTTTCAATCTGGCAGAAGGTTAACTTAAAAGTTGATTTTTACATAGAATACAAAATATGAAGAAAAAAACCCTTTTAATAAATGATGTGATTGTGATTAGATTGTTTCAGCAAAACATTAAGTTCAGGGACCGTATCTTGAGTGAACCAGTAAAATAGTGCCATAATAACCTTTAAATTTGAACTGTAAAGTTTTTTTTTTTTCTTTTTGTTGTTGCCGAGGCACAGAGTATATGCCATGAAAATGTCCATAGTTTCACAAAACCAAACAATTACTATAGAAAATCACCACAATGTCAACACAAACTCAATTATAATGAAATCTTCTGGTGCAAAATACAGTAAAATCACAAATAAAACCCAACTCAGCTGTTGCATTATGTAAGTTCTAACAAATTCACTCTGACAGTATGGCTTTGAGGCATGTTTGATAGCAACGAGGTAGCGACATTTCATGGTAAAGTGTAGCATTAAGATCTAAAGCAGTGTTTGTGTTGATCCTTTTCAGACTTATTTTTGAGCTACATGACAACAGATCAGGATCTGGAGTCTTTCTGTACTTCTGTTTTCCATGTGTTTTTTTTGTTTCCAGTACTTTCCCTGTTTCCTCCCACAGTCTCAAAAGATGCATCTGAGGTTCATCAGTGATGAAAAATCTCATGTATGGATGAATGGGAGTTTGCGTCTGTTGATTTATTGGAAACCAAACGAAGTTATGGATCGCTGTCAATAAAAAACAGTTCGTAAAAGAGCATTACTCCATCTCTTAATTACTGTCTCTTCTTAATATATTCTCAGTAAATTCCATTTGATAATTTAATCAAGAGGAATATGAAGACTTGGTAAATACCATGCAGGTAAGTTTAGCATCACCTTGTTTCTGTGTGCAATGTACCAGAGGAAAAAGAGCTGAGAGATCACTCAGAAGAAGCAGGTCAGACTGGATATAAAAGCCAGCCTGATGGATGTGATTTCACTTTGTGAACCAGCAGAAGTCACCATCTTTCTTACCTTTGTTGAATAAAAAATGTGGAGTTACTCAAGCATACTGCAGAGAACCGGGAAGCAACGCGGGCTACGAAGCTCAGATGCACCTTCAATGTCAAAAAAAAAAAAAAAAAAGAGCAGTGCAGGACAGGTTCGTGCCAATAAAAGGCAAGATACTGAATTCTACCAGTGGGAGCAAAAATGGAGGCTTCACAGAGAGGGTTTGATGGCTACCTGCAGGGCATGGGAGAGAGGAAAACACACAGTGTGCGCATCTGTGTGTGTGTGTGGATGTGTACTGTGTATATGCAACGAAAAACGTGATACTTCAGAGATCATCAGGAAGCTTTTTTTTCTGTCTCACCTCAGATGACTTCTGGCTAAAGTTAACTTTCCTGAGTAGCTTCACTTCTCAGTACCTGCCGGCATCGTGCAGCCGTCGAGTCTCTCGCAGACACCAAAATGCAAGACGAAAATCTCTGACGCGTTCAAAGAGCCCTCCGCCACGAACCCAGATTGAGAAATGAATTATTTGCGGGACTATTTTACCTCTTCGTTTTCAATCTTGAGAGTTGCCAGGCGAGACTGCAGCTGCTGGAATCTGAGGATGAGCTCCCCGTTCACCGGCGGCTGCACCGAGATCTGACACACCTGGGGAGAGGGAGGAAACACACACCTCACTGACCAAGAAGCCGAGATAATGTCACCTGGCCGCAGAAACAACGGCACGCAAGCCGCGGCTGAAACGGGAAAAGGTTGCAGACACCCGAATTCTTCCCGGATTGCAGCGCTTAACCGCAGTGACTTCTGCCAAATGAATGCAGACAGTCGCACAACGGCAGCTCGTAAAGAGGGATGATATCAGCCAAACAGTGAGCGGCTGCAAACACATGTTGACCCGGAGGAAGAAATAACACGGGATTTGTCAAATTCATTGCCTCGTAAAACATGACTAGTAAAAACAGCACTTAAAGCTCTAAATATTAGACCTCATTAAGTGTGAGACTTTTTAAAATCTACTCCGAATCCACTCCAGGTTTACTCCATTGGATTATATACAGTGGAGGGCTTAAAAAAACTCATATTAAAACTTATTTTTGCAGCTTTTGTGACTCTAAAATGACATTTTTGTCATTTGTCGCGGCGTGTCGAGCACAAACGCACGCCGTACCTCGTCTCCCATGTGAGCCTGGAACTCGAACTTGGTGGGTGGACAGAAAGCCGTGGGGAACATCTCCATGAAGCGCTGCCGGTCGCTCCTCGGGTCCAGGCTGTCCACCGCGTTTTCGATGATGTCCAGACCTTCGTGGCGCGACGTCTCCAGGTTGTACTCCGCCGACAGGTAGGTCCGGAGGGCCCGGTTCAGACTGGCGTGGTAGCCTAAATCACAGCACTGCGAGGAAACAAACGGAAGTATGGAGTTTTTCAAACAACTAAAAATCCTTCCGCAGTTTAAACCTATGATAATACATTAAAGAGAAGGTTTATAGATCAAACTGATAAAGTCACGTTGGTGGAATCCACATAAAATGCATTTTTTATATAAATGTCAGCTTGATTTCCTGCCAAGGTGCTTTTTTACTGCAAAAAAACAAACATACAACATCAATATAATGTGGAAGGTTTATGAATAAAGCAGCAGAATTCACAGCCATATAAGGAATTAAAAAAAAAAAAATTATAATCAAAGAGTGACAGAAAATCGATACCCACAACTTTGTATTCCAGGACTTTCTGAGCGTTACCTCCAGGATCTAATGCTGACTTTTAATAACCAGAACCTTGGCCAAGGTCTCTCTTGCGAAGACACACAAGCCCTCAGCACACACACACACGCACACACACACACTCAAAACGACGCCACGGCCCGTCTTCCTGTACGCTTTTGTTTCTTTTCTCTGAAAACGGTCTTCATCAATAAACAAATGTGTGTGTGTCTGCACATGCAGCTCACACAGAGTTCAACACACACACAGAGACACACACACAAACACACACACACACACACCCTGTTGAGATGCGAAGGCTTGTGAGCAAAGCGGAGAGAGGGGTAATTTCAGCTCACAGCATGCCGCTGAATAGCGGTTGCTTTGCTCTCTCTTCTTCAGGCCTGTCTGGAATATATAACTCTAAACGCTCGCTAAAAACCCGACCTTCGCCTGTTTCCTTAGAAACGCCTCAGAGGTGAGTTTACTCCGCTGGAGAAGAAAAAAAATAAAAAAATAAAAATAACAACAATCCAGGTGAGCCGGATTATAAATAAGTGATGTTTATCAGTGTGGTAGGAAAAAAAGGTCAAGCAAAGTCATCTGCCAAGTTGAAGGGAATGAGCGCTGCTGTAAACAGAGCGATAACCCACACCTGAACGTTATGTAAGAACCACGGCGGTTCAGAGGGACGTTCGCTTTCTGCAGGCAAACAGTTGCAACGACTTTTCAAAAAGCGGCACAAAGTCATGCACAACCCCAAATATGGTATATAAAGCAGAGGGATTCCAATAATGACATTGAGAATGAAAGGAGGGCAGAGGGAGGAAAAAAAAGAAAAGAAAAAGTCTTCCATCAGAGAAGTTAATAAGCTGCTTTAATTCTGTCCTGCACTGTAATTTTCATCCCACACAGACTGGTGGTCGAAAAGCTCTTTGATACGCGGCCCAGCTGTGGAAGTCATCAGTCTCTCTGCTGATTATGATTTTAAATCGTCTCTAAAGGTCAGTAAAAACACCCGTGAACAATAATTGGCCTTCAGCATGAAGAAATTAGGCTAAAACTCCTCCTTCGCCATTGAAGTCGGCCTCGGAGGAGAAGTGGCTCCAAACTTTGTGTGCAGTTTTTGGCAGAAACTTTTCCCCTCAGTGAGCTGCAGAGAAACTGACAACAACTTTCACATGAAATGGCACTGATCTGGTACTTCCTGTGTGCCAGGACATGAACTTTCAGCAATTCTTTAGGTCAAAAATCATCATTTGTGCAATGAAAATGTGCAAATTGAGAGCGTAAACCAGAACGAGCCAAAGATGAAGCCGTGTGGGAACACGATTGAGAAAAACCAGCCGGTTTTATGCTCACATCGATGAGGTCGGACAGGTCGTGGATGTAGTATTTGAAGACAGATGAGTTTGTTGCTTCCAGCGTCAGCAGGTACTCGTTCCGCGCTTTGATCGACTTCAGCTTGTTCTCGGAGTACTTGGCTTGACGCTGAGGAGAGAATTAGAACGAGGATGAGAGGCAGACGACGACAGAGGGAGCGGGACGGGATGGGTTTAATGAGGGGAGAATTGCTTTTTGACAAGTGATTTTGCTTTTAATGTCTGAGCACACACCGCGAGTCGCGGGGCTGCGGCGGGATTACTGGCAAAACAACAGTTTCTCTGAACAGTCGAGGAGAAAAAAAACTTAAATTCAGCAAACAGCTAAAAAAAAAACAAAAAAAAAAAAAAGAAATAGGAACAAGAAAGGAAAAGGAACAATTTAAACTAAAAACAGCCCACGTCCTTAACTTCAACCATCTGTCTTCGTCCCACACTTCCTCTGCCAGACAGACATGAGACGGAGGTTAGTCACCATCCACTGACCAAAGGCTTCTGACTAACACGCTTCGAAATCATTCATATTTTCAACACTTCCCAAAAGCATTCCTGGAAAAAAAGCGGTGTTAAACAAATCCATTCCTGTCTGCTTTAATCATGTGCCTCAGATATTTAGCTCAACAGGCCCGTTCTGTGACTGCAGGAGCTTTTTCATTTGGCTTTTTCTTGCTTGAGCCGAGTCGGACAGACCTCAGAGGGGAAAAAAACAACAAAAAGCTGTGCTGTGGCACAAAAAGCTTTTATTCTGGGACTAAATCCAGAATCAAACATGTGAATGTGAAACGGTTTGATTAATTTATCTAACTGCAGGTAGCTCATGAGTAATGTCTCTTCTACTTCTGTTTGTCTCTGTTTGCTTTGTGATGGACTGGCGGTCACTGACTGGGATTGGCTCCCAGTGACCCTAAGCTGAAGAAAGCAGACGTATAAAGGGATGTTTCGTGACTTCATGGCTGTGTTTTACCTTCTCCTTCATCTTCTCGATCTTCTTGACCGAGCTGCGCCTCTGATATTTGTCCTCCATGCGGATGCTGAAGACGGGATCGCCCCTGCCGATCTGCTTCTCCTCCTGCTTCTCCGCCTCCTTCAGCTTGCTCTCGGCGCTGATGCTCTCCGAGTGGTACATGTGGTAGGTCTTCATCACCTGGACGCACACACAGATCGCCATAAACCACGCGTATCGAACAAAGAGCTGTTTGATTGGACAGAGGAACGAGCCCGTATCATGTCGCCGCTCAAATATGTTGAGCTTCCGGTCAGCTGCCGCGGGGGTCAGAGGTCAGAATAATCCATCTTCACAGCTGCAACTGACCTTTTATAACCCACAACTGAAGCGGCCGTCGAGTGACCGCCCTCATTCATCACGTATCGATCGGGCTCCTCTCGCAGCAGGCCGCCGGTCTCTCCCTTCAACCACAAGCCCAAGACAGATTCCCTGCAGCCGTTTTTATGTGAGGCACTCGCACACCCACAGCCACAAATCACCGCCGCTAAATCCGACGGGCCGCCTTCACTGCCTCCCGTTTGAAGGGGGGGAAAAAAAACCTCCAGGAAGTAGATTTGGGTTTGCCCTCTAATTTTAGAATCAGATTATTAGTCGGGAAGTCAACTGCTCCTCTCCGCCTCTTTTTTTTTTTTTTTTTTTTTTTTTGGGAGAGAATCTGGGTCAGTCCGTGAGTGCAACAGGATTGATATGGTCACATATGTTATATTAATAGAGTCAAACACATTTTAGTTCAGCAGCTACAAACAGCCCAGTTTCATCTTGACAGTTCTGGACCGGTGAAAAAAATGCAATAATAAGCTTTAAATTCAAACTTTGAAGTTTTTCTTTGTATTGAAGCAGAGCGTAGGTGATTAAACTGTCTATATTTTTCTCAAAACCAAACACTTTCAACATAAAGACAATTTTAATGCAACTTTCTGGTGGGAAATAAAGTGAGATATCCAAAAAACTTCTCTTATAGTTGTTGCATTATGCATGTTTTATTAAATCTCACCCCGACTGCATGGCTTTACGATCCTGACACCCCTGCTTTAGTTCATGTTTTTAACACATCTTACTCGTCCAAATTACTCTGCTTCATGTGCAGCATGTTGTGTATGCTTCTTGAACATAAAAAAAAAAAAAAACTCAACTTATCTACCCTGAGTCACTTACGGCTTATACGAATTTATTATAAACAAAGTTTTACTTCCTAAAGTCTCACTCGTCATTTGAAGTGTGTGTGTGTGTGTGTGTGTGTGTTCGTCATCCTGCTAAATGGATCCACTAGACGGTGACTCAGTCTTAAGTCGCAGGTGAATCTTGAAATACAAAGAGTTTTTCAGGAAAGTTGAGGGTTGATGGAAGTTGTGCGAACGGTGAAGACAAACAGATCAGAGGCTCTGAGGATGCCGTCGATGAGTCACCGGGCGTGGAGAAGATAAAGGAAATTAATCAATGCCAACACGGCGCGATAAGTAAATGGAAAACTCCCACGCAAACTCATTTCTATCAACACTTTAGAAGGAGAGAGAACATAGGAGAAGGAAGAAACCATAAAACGGGGTGAGGAGGAAGCAGAGAGGAAATGAGATCAGGAGAGACAGCAGTGAAATAAATCAGGGGAAATGAAGGCAAAGAAAAGAACCTGAGATGACAATAGGTAAGCTAAAAAGAAGAAGTTATTACCTACTTAACAGAAGTCTTTCCAAAAGCCAGCTAAAAATTACTTTTCTTGGCAACACTCCTTTGAAACTGTGCAATAAATAATCAGCTAAAATGAGTCTAATTGAACTTTTTCCAGCCTTTCTGTGAAGCTAAATGGACTTGGCATCAAGGCAGTTGACCAAGTGCGTTGAGCTGAGCACAAGGGCATGAAACGCACTCAAACACCCGCGAGAAGGCAGCAATATCAAGTCCCGGCGGTTTAACCTAGAATGAACTGACTTCAGCAAATTACAGCCCCCGAACCTGCGTATGAAACACACTCGCCTGCGCAGAAACCTCGGCTTCAGCGCAGATCGAGGCTCGCCCAACTCGGAATCTAAATATCTCTCCTCCGAACCGAGTTATTTCCGTGCAGGAGGAATAACAGAGCACAGCTCCCGTTTGTCTGGGTGCCTTGCCTTTGGTGGGGTTTGGTCTAACCCGTTTAGAAATGGGTGACTGACCTTGGGCCTTGCACTCCACACTTACTGGTCTGGATTCGGCTGCTGGTTTGTTTACTCGACTGCTCTTTTTAGAGGGACTTATTTAGAGACAGATCAGACCTGTTATTTCATTGGCGGAGGCCGGCATCGGGACTGCGGCCGTCTGATGCAAGCGCTGCCCCACATGTGCGAGTGTGCACGTATGTGTAAATACGTGTGTGCGTGTCCGCCCGCCGGGCTAAACCGGGTCAGATCTAGAGCGTGGACGGCGGTCAGAGTGACACACATTGAGTTTGGAGTAACACGCTGTCGTGCTTGGAGCAGCAGGAACAGCGACTGGAAGTAGAACCGCTGCCGTTCTCTATGCTCGGTATCTGGGGCTCGGATAAGCAAACGTATACCAGTCTGTGTGAGGAAAGCTGTGTGTGGTAACACACTAAGCATGGCTGCTCATCCCACTGATGCATATTTGTCACAAATGTTGCAACATTCACAATGAAATGAAAGCCATCTTTTTATTGTGAAGACACATTGTTACAGCAAAGGAAAAACCAACCAAATACAAAATGAATAAACTTACTTTCACGTTTAACCACTCCATCAGTATCTACACATTTCCTATGATCGGCCATTCTGACAAACGTACAGCTTATTATCTTGCTTGAGGAAACTTGCACACATGGGAGGGATGTGGGATCAAAATACCAACGTTTCAAGATGGTAGGCTAACAGGGCTGATTACTGTAGTTCAGTAGAATTAGGTATTGATTTCAGATTTTAAGTGCATTTATCAACAAGGTCAAAGCTGCAGTTACTTAAATTATTACATACTGCAGAAGAATTTCTGTTATAGAAAGTAGTCTGCAGATGTGGATTCCTGTTTCATGCAGATGTTTGATGGTCTATTGCAATGTTACAAAGGTTTCCAGAACATTTAGCCACAAGGTTCGAATGTTTGAGCCCATTCTGGGTATCTTCAAAGTATTTATTATGCAGGGTGGTTTCTAAAGGCCCGCAATCTGAGGCTTATGGTCTGTGATCATTGTGGGGGATTTCTGTTGCATGTAAAGTCTCTACATTTGCATGAGTTTCTATCTGTTGGTGCCGTCAGCTAATAAAATCAATATCGACAAAAAAAGTAAATGTTTGTACTTGAGAGCAAATAAAATGTAAGTGATCGGAGCCATTACAAACAGAACGGTACAGCAATCATGAGGTAGATATTTCGGTTATAAAAAACCAGTTCAAGAGTGTAAAATAGATGACTTTATGCTTTTCCTGAGGGCTAATGAAATCATACATTTCCCACAGTCACTTAGTCCGTGATGAATTGGTTTGACAGAGAAATTTAAGATCCCTCAGACACATCTGAGTTGCCGGGTTAAAGACATCAAGCTGCTACAAATTATTTAGCTCAGCACCGTAAAGAAGTCTCAGCCGCGGCCAAAACGAATATATTGAGTGCATTAGTGAGAGAAGGCAGGACTACTTACTGTGTACAGCTCATTCAGGACTTTCATTAAGTCTTCCTGGAGTTGAAAGGCTATTTCCTTGCTCTGAAAAAGAAGCAGAGACACAAACGATGAGACCAAAATCACTATGATAAGAGCACAGAAAAGCAAGGAACCAGTTCTCAGTTGCCATCCGTAGTTGCCACAGTAAATCAACATTAGAACACACTGTTTACTGCATGTCCGTGTTCTGATGTTGGCCTGAGAATGTTCTCCGATACGCACATAAAACACTGCCCTCGCCACCCCTTGTCATATATAAGGTTTCCGTGTGAAAGCGGTATCAATGTCGCCGCGGCTTTTCCACTTAAATCGTCGAACACAGCTTCAGTTTCAAGCATTCCACATGCTCAACACATTAACCGACTTCCACTGTTGAATGGAAGAGATTTCTTCCCAATATGTTAACTCAATCAGCCGTGCCACAAGGCTGACTCAGTAACACTATCACACACACACACGCCCACATTAATGCACCTCACGGTGCGGGATACAGTTTAACGGTGGCGGCGTGATGGATTTAGAGGGGCTTTTTCTATTAATCTAACAGGGGAGCATCCATATTTCCTTCGCACCGGCTCATATACTGTATCACATGTTTATAAGATTATGAGTCACGACAATGAATGTCTGAACTCTCCACTCCGGCTGATACCAGGCGCCGTTACCTGGATGATGTTACAAGCTTGGCCCGAACGCCAGGTCTTCGTCTAACTCACTTATCCTCAGACAAATCTCATTCTTGGTGCCGCTCCCAGCTAAAGGCTGCAGGAGGGCACGGAGAGGCCATCATGCTACAAAATGCACTGGTATGGAGTCGGGACTGACTTCTGGTGGAGAAATGGAGGCGCTACATACTTTTTTAAGGACCTCGACAAAAAAAATAAACACACTGTAAATCTATAAAAAAAACTGGACTGCTGGGTTCAGACTGTCATCAGTTTGTATAACACCGATAAATTAGGCAACATTAAGTGAGATCGTGTTTTTTTTTTTTTTAGTTGTCATGTCGGAGTTTTCCCGTTTCACTGGAAATGATGTAGTTAGCATGCCAGGCCAGGAGGTGGCACTGTACTCGCCACACACACACACAGGTGTGCAGAGAACAATCCACCATAAATGTTAACAGTCAACAGTACCCGACATCCGTATGGACAGATAAGGAACTGGACGCTATCAGAAGTGAATCTCAACTGTAAAACTACCAAAACAGAAGATAAGACCAGGCAAACTAGATACCAGATAAACTGGCCCACAGGCCAACTTAATCTACACATGGATGACAGGTAAGTCTTTATTATGTCCTCACACCTGCCTGACCTTAATACGGTCTCAAACCCGTTCATCCTCACACAAAGTCTAAGCTCTAAAAGCGACTCTGGTTAGATGTGAACACTGAAATACAACGTATCTTAAAAAAAACTCTGTCTAAAGGAACCCAGTCTCCCTCTCCTGCTCTTCGCATGTCACTCACTCACAGGAGAACCGGCACACTGTCCGAGCATGTGCATAGACAGTAAAGAGGATTACATTCTCGCTGGCTGCCAGGCTGCGGTCTGAAATTAGAGCGGCGTGCTGAGTGACCTGGGCCATCAGCAACACCTTCCTCGCAGCCACCTGGTCCGTCACTTCGCCCATTTGTCGCTCTCGCTTAATCAGGAGGCAAAACATCCTGTAAGCCCGGATAACCACAACCTGGAGGCTCCGAATGGAGTGAAGATAATGGAGTTACTACACCGTCCCTTTGGCAAATTACAGGATGAGCTAATGCTTGAGGTACGGCTGCCTTTAAAGTTTGAGGAACTCGTGGAATGAAAACTAGATTTCTCCAATTTTCGATCTCGTGTTTTTGAGCTATTTGCTGATTTATCTCTCGATCTGTGCCAAATAGTTCTAAAAATAATGATTGTTGGAGTTTTTTCACACCAAACTGTCGGCTTTTCCTTTTCTGGGTTTGAAATGTCGAATGACTCATTTTGCAGTGGAGGGTGTCTAATTCTGCCCTGCCTGGGGATTCTACGTGTTGTAGCTGCACCACTGAAAATGCCAGTCAAATGTAGATCCCCAACACACACTGTCACACACACGCGCACACGCACGCATGATAACTACATCATTTTCACTGGTTCTGCCATTGTCAGGTAACAAACATCGTTTTCAAAATTAAACTTTCCTGAAACAAAAATACAAAAAACAATGCATTTTCAACTGAAGTGTTATTGAATGAATTGGGTCCACAGTTTGATTTTGGAACCTTTTCCTCTGTACACTTTGCAATAAATGAATAACTACAATTCATGTAGCATTTTTGGATGTTCACCTTTTTACACTTTCAAGTAGGAACACTTGGATTTAGGTATATTTTACAGTTGAAGATCCCCAAAACTATGTTTTACCATTTTTATTTTGCTGCTTGAGGCTGAGCTTTAATTCTTCTCTCCAAATTGGAAGCTGCTGTGTTTTTCAAGGAATAAAAGTTACCTGACCAGCATGATCCTAAAATTTATTGAGCTCAGTAACAAGAGTGCAAACCAGGGTTGTCAAACAACATAAGGCCCATGGGCCAAAACTGGCCCTCAAGAGGCTCGAGCCCGGTCTGCCAAGCCACCAAGCAAATTTTAAACAATCCTGAAATTGGGCTAACATGTTTTTGACAGTCCTGGTGCAGATCGAGTGGTTATTTGACAAAAATCGCTCAGGTTGTGGAATAAATGATCACAGATTTCAGTGTGTCTGTATAGTGAGGCTCTCTGCTGCCGTACTGCTCGCTTACTCTGTAAACCAGCCTCATTTAAAGATCATTCAAAGCGGAGGTGGTGTATCACAAACTGAAGCCTGCCGTGTGTGCGCACACCCTCCACGGCATCAGGTAAACTCCCCATTACCTGTGAGTTCCTGCATGTCAGAAGGATGAAAATAGACATAGACCTCCTCCTGTGGGAAAAGCCATTAGCAGATCCGTCCACTCTCGGAGGACAGAACCTTGGACTATCTGTCACATCCAACACCATCAGCTCTTCCCCCATTGAGGAGGCTGGGAGGTGATCCAGGCTCAATGAAAAGCCTTGTCAGGGATCACATGAGCTGCAAGAGTGCATCCGTGTGCGTGGGAGAAGTAAGACAACCGGGATAACCGGAAACCACACTCCACCTAGGGTGTTCTAAAAACTCAAAACAGGATATGCCGACTAATATGAGATCACAGTCAATTACCAAACAACTTGTTATGTGACCATGCTCACTGATATAATTTGAAAGCATACAGTCTTTCACGACTGATGAAACCTCTGTTGGGGGGCCTGGGGGTGGGGGTGGGGGGGGGGGGGGGGGGGGGGGGGGTGGGGGGGGGGGGGGGGGGGGGGGGGGGGGGGGGCTTCCAATTCATTAAAAGATCCTACAAACGGGCTTTCCCTTTTAAGTTCATACCATCTGTATTCAACCACAATAAAATCCCAGAGAGGAGAAAACCGAGGCGGCCCCCAGGGAGTGGTGGGTTTCATATTGCCACTGACAGTAATCATGGTGGAGAGATGGCAGTCGTATACCCTGCAGGCGTGTGTGTGTGTGTGTGTGTGTGTGTGTGTGTGTGTTGCACAGACTTTGACCAAATGACATGGAAACATGATCTGTATATTTAAACATCAAAGAACAGGCTGAATTTCATTGATTTACAAGGTCGGGCTGGGTTTATTATAAGACGGCAGTTAAACGGTCATCCAGACACACATTATTTACAAACTTGCGTTTAAATGGGGAGAAAAGGGCAAATTAGCAGCGCGAGGAGGAGTTTGTGGTGGAGTGTGGGCAAGTTTGGGTCATGGTGGGTTATCATGATTTTTGCATATTGATGATCACAGTTAACCCCCGATCATGTGGAAAGTGGCATGGTAGGCCTTTACCATCTATAATCTTGTGAAAATGGCCTTTTAACTTGACTTTTATGACTGGAATGGCCATCACTGGTTAAAAAAAATAAAAAAGTGAAAGAAAATATGGACTCAGATGTATTTACAACTTTAGCCTTTTGCTATTGTGATGATTTGCTGTTGAAAAGATGAAGATGACCAGAGGCTGAGGGATTCCTTCTTTTTTAGCTGCATCCAAAGAATGTACTTCCCATTAATAAAACAGGGCAGAGTAAAGCGCAGAGTAAAACAAGGAGCCGGCTGTATGAATAATGAAAACTGAATACATGTGATAAGATCCATCGAGGCATGAAGGAATGAAGACAGAGAGAGAGAGAGAAAGAAGGAAAGACAGTAAGAAAGATCCATTTTATTATTCCTGTACTGGAATTAAAAACACAAAATGTGGGTGTTTGCAAAAGGAATCCGTGGCTGCAGCTGCTTTTAAAAAGTTACCACAAAGGAACTGTGAGAAGATGCTCAGCGACAAGCAGGTCGACCGGACGATGCTGCCGGAGACTCTGGGGTCTTTCGCTGCACCTCACAGCGTGGCGCCTGAACTTACAGGGAAATAAAAACCGCTCTTGATGTGCTGGATGGATGACAACGGTACAGCTGTCTGCTCCGGGCCGAGGGAGCCGACGTAACGTGGGGGACTTCTCTGTTGTTTGTGCCTCGTTATTGAAGCTCTGCTGAGATCAAAGGCTCGGCGAGGCTTTAATTAGAGGGCGAGCGGCGTCTCGGGTCTCCTCCGAGCTCAGACCTCCCACCAGGCTGCTGTTTGTCTGCACAATGTCACCTGGATTCACAAAGGGGCCGCGGAGTTTACAGGGACAGGCATTCCTCCGTGCCGTGGGACGCGGCGGATTCCACAGCGGTGGGTAGACAGGGAGTAATGACAGGACTGAAGTGCCACTTCGCTAATCTGAAGACTGTGAGGATTTGGCAAAGGCCCTCCAAAGTTGTACTTAGAATATAAATGTGCATTGAGAGCAGCCTGTCATTATGATCATCAAAGTATTCTGAATTGGTGGGGAGGCAGTGAGACTAACCTCTGAAAAACGACTGTCTGCTTTACATCTGGCCTCATTAGTACAACCCTAAGCCTTTAAACACTATCAAAAGGACGTGACGGCTGCAGTTTCCTGTTTATGCGATGGAGGGTGGCATGAGTATTTTATAACTGAAGCCTCGTGCAATCAGACGAAACCACAGACAGCAACATCGACGGAGGATGCCAGCTACTTATCAAACTATTTTTTTCACTTTTTGAGCATGAAGGTAAGATGCTAAGGGCTCAGACTGGAAAGAGGCACAAAAACACAGAGCTAAACTGACAGGAAAGCTCTCCTCTGAAGAAAACACACTTTGTAATTTAGGTCTGCGGCGAGTTCCAGTGACTCCTGCAGCATAGGAGCTCATGATCTGTTGGGGAGTTGTCATCTTTGTGGCGGAAAGGGCTGAAGATCGGTTTTGGTCGTGAAGCCACTAAAGACCGAAGGCCTACGGATCTGAAACTGTGGTGACTTGGGTTCGGCTGCATTACGCTGAATTCAGAAAACTCAACCACGGGATGCTAATGGAGCATCGTACCATCAAAGCAATGCCGACCGTGTACTGTATAAATCATACTGCACGTTCTACGGCTAATTATACCCTGTTGTCAGATGGGGGGGTTAGAGGAAAGTGAAAGACTGTTTATTCAACACCGGGGCTGTAATGTTGCTTCTCGATCTGGATGCACTGAGAAATCTGGATTCTGTTAGCGGGGACTTCAACAGTTTAGTTGATCAAAGAAAAAGAAATGCATTTGACCCCTGCATAAGGGTCAAACATCAGTACAGTAATAAGAACTTAAAAAAATAACAGTGAGGGAGGTCTGAGCAGTCAAAAAGAGACTCCCGGGACGTAGAGAAACAAGAAACCAGGAAACAGACCACGACACCATTAACTACAAACTCAAAACCAATGGAACTGAATCTGTGTTAAACACAGCAAAAACGGGTTTGTCCAAGAACTAACAAAACTCTGAGACCGGGGTCCGTGCAGATCAGACCAGGAATGAAGAGTCATTTGAGATTTATCAGTTTTCAATGTAGATTAGAAAATGACTGGCCTCCAGAGTGCCGTGACTCCCAGTCCATCTTCTCCTGGGATTGTGAATCTCAGAGTTTCAATATCTTTAAATGATGTTTGATCTCAGCAGTTCCATTACGGGTTCAGCTGCGGAGGAACCGGTAAAGACCTTTCAGGCCTCACCTTTTTGAGCAGCCGTGTGGAGTCCTCGCTGATCTGCATGACCTCATGATGACGTTGTGAGGTAGATGTCGCTCAGAGTGGCGTGGTCCTTGCTTCTCCCGCCGGACTTGATTCAGCAGCAGGTACCAACAGTTGACCGGTGACAGCAGGTTCTGGTCTTTCCTGAAAGGACCAGGCAAAGAGCGAGCGGTGAGATCTCTATGAAACGAACGACTAATCAGGTCATGTCAGTTAATGAATAATAAAGATGATAATTCCAAAAAATACAACCCACAGCATGACTGATGATGAGTATTACAGATTAACCAATAAACATCTTTAGTTTCCAATAAATAAAAAAAAAGGATCAATTGAACTAAATTCTACTGCATCATGCTCTTTGTGAGTTGAGCTCCAGCAAGACTCAAATCTTCAGCATTCCCCAAAAATAAGCTGACGGTCTTGTAAAGCATTTGAAAGTGATTCACGTCACGATCCTATTATAGGTATTTAAACATGTTTCTGTGAGGCTGTGACAGTTTCTTCCACAAGCAGGATGCAGGCAAACAAGCGCTTATGCGCCAGGGCTTGTTACTAAAGAGGAGGAGAAATGCGTCATGGGCATCCCTTGGTGTTAAATGCCCCATATACCGCTGGCTCGGGCTTAAAAGGTTCTCCATATATTCCAAGGACTTACACAGTCGAGTTGGAAATACTTGTATCGGTGACGTTTCTGGGCAGAGCTCTCACGACGACTCCCTACGACCGGAGAGGAAACTGCCGCAGACTTTAAATATACACCGAGGCCTGAAGTTGGAGAAGCCGTGCAAGTATTTTAAGTGAAGCTGGCGAGAAGAATTCTGACAGCAGCAGACAGACACAGGAAGGAAAGAGGAATTGCAGGCAAAAGGGGGTAAGAATAGAAAAGAGTTTGGAAAAAAAAAAAAAAAAAGGGAGCCCGAGAAGTGTTTCCTGTGCTGTGTGTCGGCTGTTTCCAAGCTAACTGTAGGACATTGTCCAGGCCAGAGTGAGCTGTGGGGCCCTGTGTAGCACGAGCCTGCAGGCGGACTTCCTCTGGGTTAATCTATAACATTCCTCACTGCCTGCCTGCCCGCCTGCACAGAATATAAGCGGGTTTGCCTGTGTACACGTGTGTGTGGTGTGTGTGTGTGTGTGTGTGTGTGTGTGTGTGTGTGTGTGTGTGTTTTTAGGGGTCTGGGGTCATGTCTTGCAGAACCATATGGAGGTTCGCCCTCTATTCCCCCCCTCATAAAGTCAGTTTGCATAGACGGGCAGCACTTGTCAACACAACAGGTGAAATCCTGCACTCGGAAAGTGACCCAGCCCTGAACCGGCCCTCGGTTCTGGCACACATCTGCTGCGAGAGCACAAAACGAGACAAATGAAAACTGATGCGAGCATTCCGACCGGCTGAAATGTTCCCCGACTATCTGCAAAAACAGGAAGCAAACTGCATTTGATAAAGCGAGAAGCCACACAGGCTGACATGGAAAACATCCGAAAGCAGTCTGTTTCCAAACACATACGGAGAACAGTGATTTGGCTGGAAGCTGAGAGGCGTACGAATGCCACATGCAGGAGAAAGGACACTTTCAAAGAACCAGAAAACAAAAAAACAACAACAATAAAAAAAACAGTGACGTGGTCCCACAGCTCAAGCAGCAGCTCTGCTGGACAGCATCTGTCAAAGAGCGATTACCATAAAACCTTTCTGCATTATGCATCAGGGGGATGCAATGCTTCCACTCTATGATACTAAATATAGAGCATTGGAGACCACTGTGTGTTTATTATTTATGCACACCTTTGCATGTGCGGATGCAAACTGCCAAGCAGCTGCCGGCTAGAAGCAGCTGGACAACATCAGGATACAGGCAGCGGAGTCCAGAAACGATCTGATTGGATGGCAAACAGCTGAAAGTGAAAGCCTATTACAAATAATTGAACGGATTTATCGTAAGTATCGGGATAATTGATTATGTGGCTTCAACATCAGCACCTGACTGTCGCTCACTTGAAGCCAGAGCCCTGTTCTTTTAAATGATGCTTGATAGCCGCTCAGGATTTGTTTGAAGAGTCAGAAAGTAAGATAAAGAAGTGAGCAAACCAAACACAACTTTGGCAAAATGCTGATTTGCACAAACACACATTAATGCATCCTCAAGGGCTGAAGTTTGTTTGCTGATGAGCTGACCTACAAAACCACGCAGGAGATGTGCAGTCAAAACAAGGACGCGCTAAGAAAATAAGTGGGGGGGACTCACAGTGGCCAGTGACGACATAACGCCCCCCTGGGAGCTGCCTACCCCACATAATGGCAGGAAAATCTCTCAATGTCATCATTTCCCCTTCAGCCACGGCAGGAACTGGGTCAGACGGCCTTCGACAGACAAGACGACCCCCTGCCAGGCTGACACGCAGGTATGAAAGGACACCCGGCGTTCAGGAAAGGCGGGGAAGGAGATGAGTGAAATGGAGAACTCATTAGCAGCCTGTTGTTTTCTGCCCCCGTGTGTGTGTGTGTTTGTGTATCTGGGCGCACTGTCCATCCATTCTGTCTAAATCCACGGGTAACTGGGTCACCGTCAACACACTCGCACTTACACACAGCAACAGGATGCAAACAATGTGAGATAATTACCACTTCAGAATGCACGGTGCCGAAGCAGGAGCACAAAAAACATCCTCCAGTGTCTCAGTGATAAAAAGCTTTCATTATGAAGTACAGCCGTGGCCTCAATGACTACCTGCAGGTCGAAGGTTTCTCAACGTACTAGAGAAAGTTTAAATCTCAGAAGTAAGCAACAGGTTGCAACAGCAAGGAAATGCATACTTTTCTTGGGATCTTGTAAATAAGTCATGACTATCACTTTGCACAATTAACAATACAAGCACTTTCACCGGCACAGACTTCACCAGAGTGGAAATCCAAAAGTGTATCGTACATGTAGCTGTACTGCATGTAGGCCGACATACAGCGCTGTCGTGGACGTCATGTCTTGGTAAAAATCATGGGTGTCAAACATACTTTAGTTCAGGGGCCATACAGCACAATTTCGTCTTCAGCGGGCTGGACCAGTAAAATAGTGCCATAAAAACCTTTAAATGTTTCCAATTTTCATGAAGCCTTCAGGTGAAACAGTGAACTGTTTATGTGTGTTTCTACAAACTCACCCTAACAGCATGGCTTTGAGCAACGAGCAGCATGACCAGCATCTCGGCTCGGGTCTCAGTGTTGTGTGTGTTTACTCCAATTAAGAAATTTATTTTATAAAAAAGTAAAAAACGTTTTCTTTTAAACTGTTACAATTTGATAGATGGTTTAGAGGGCTGGAGCCTCTTGCGATCCAGTTTTGACCCGCGGCCCTTATGTTTGATAGCCCTGGCATAATGAAAATAACCACAGTTATTTGGGGTTGTTCCTTCATGCACACAACTTTGATGAACCGGGATCAATATCAGTGCATGGAATCTTACTGACATGTGATAGGAGAGGGAGTAGTGATGTTTCCTGATGCCAACAAAGCTCACTTCAGTTTAATCAAACGACAACACATGGCCGACAGTGCAGTGCAGCACACACGGCAGCCACAGTGTGTTCTTCACCTGCTGGTTTATCCGCAGGCTGGAACTGAACCAGTCCTCCGACCAGGAGCTTCATTCTGGATAAAAGCAACATGTTTCAGACAATCCCAGCTGTGGCTTCTGCGACATGAATAATTCAACGAGTCCGCAGGATCTCTCCCTGAACAAACTTTACATAATACAGTATGTGTTTGTTTGCGTGTGTGTGCTCAAGAAAACGGGATAGGGACCGAGGAGTGTTCATATTTGCCGACTGAAAGGCAGAGGAGCGACTCTCACGCCACTGTGATTGTGGTTTTGCTTTCTTCTGATAAGAAAAGGGGACACACCTGAGTGATACCGGGCCTTTTCCTCGGACATTGGTGGTTCATCTGGTGTCTAATGCGACTGCTGTAATTATGAGATACTGCTGTTTGTCTGGCTTCTCCTGTGCTTTTGGTTTTATTGAGCTGCTGCAGCATTATCTGAGACAGAATGTGTTCTGGAGACCTTCTCTACTCTACTTTATATAACCTTGTTATTAAGTTTGCCGAGCACTCTTTACAGCTGTTTTTTTCCATTACTGTGCACTGAATGTACCTGTGGCGACAATGAGAAGGATGGAGGAAAAAAAACAAAAACAAACGTCTGCAGCAGAAGAACATTTGATCCATGCACATTGGACTGTCTTGGATGTATTGCCATCAAAATATACATTACAAAGAAGAAAAGAATGTAGGCTAATGAATAAGAGAGTGTGTTTGTGAAGGGGGTGTGTGTCGTCACAGGAGTTCACTCAGGTTCCTGGAAGACACGTTGTTAAAAGTGTAAAATAAACCCACGGCTGAACAGACAGCAGTACTTCAACGTTAATGCGTTTTGTCTGCCAGAAGTTGACAAAACAGTCAGGGATTAAATTATCCCGCCGATTTATTACGTCTTGTTTCATAATGAACAGTTGTGCGCTCCTGTGCAGGGGCCAAAAAAATATTGTTGTACTTGCAAACCCTGATGGATCTTTAAGCAAGTACTGTTATTCTTATGAGACTGGAATTTATTTCAATGCGGCTATTTTTAGAAAAATAGCTCCACATTTCAGGGGAAACATTGTTATTTCAGTGCAGGCCATCGAGCACAGTAAGTCTGTTGGTGGCACATCACTCTTTACTTCACTCCTGTTGGATAAAACAGCTTTATCCAACATTTTTAAAGGTAATTAAAGTTTGCAGGCTACTTTCAACTGGAAAAAAAAAGATCATGTGACAGCACATGCCATTCCTGCTCCTGGGGGGAGACTGGAGAGAGTCCAGAATATCGTCCACGCTGCAGCTTAATGCAGCTTCGAGAGAAAGAATGACACCTCGTCAACTCCACTCAACATCGGTTATGCAAAGCAGACACATGATTGCAGCTTCAGTGTCACCCACAGCAGCTGCCTGCTTTTAATTTCAGCTTGTTTTGATTAATTTAGGTATTTAAATGGTAATTTTTAAGCCACTTTTGGACTGTTTTTCATTTTGCCAACAAGACCTGTCAAGTCAAACTGGCTTGAGGCAGCTGACAAAATGAAAGGACACTTTTTGACACCGCAGACAAATTCATCCAATGAAAACAGCCCGGAGAACACTGAAGCCTTACTGTACGTGTGTTTATGTCGGTGCGAAAATATGGGCCACGTGATTTAAAACTCACAGGAAGGTTTTTAATGCTATTCAAATGTCTCCTATTTATTTAAGAAATATGCTCCGGTCGCTCGCCAAATGTTTACTCTGTGAATGAAGTGACCAGACTGTACATCACACAAAGAAAACCACAGAGCGCCATACCAGCCTACTCACCGAAACACACACACACACACGGGTACGTACAGCTGCTAGAGCCATTGACGCTTCAGACAAAGCAGAGCTGCTCGCAGACGGCGAGGACAAAAATACGAAAAAATACAAAAAAAAAATGTTTGCTCCAACCACAAGTTCAAACAATATGGTAATGTCTTCTTTTTCCATGAGGAGACTCCCACAGTGTTATAAGGCCAAAAATTGCAACCCACTTCAGTGTGAAGTAGATCCAAAAAAAGGCTCAAAGTCAAACTATGATGCACGGTGGAGACAAACGGTAGGATGACAGAGCGAGACCCGGAAAATAGAAACACCACTGATGAAGAATCCGAATCCATTTCACATCTCTAATCTCTAAAGTCAAAGGTGGAAATATGCTTGATTATGAGTAGTCTCCTGTTCATCTTTTGTGTATCTGTCTCTGCAACTTGGTGCATGAAGCCCTGTTTAGACGGCAGAACTTGAAAAGAATGGTAAAGGTTTCGGGGAGTTTTGAGTGTTTGTTTACATGACACCGGAGCTCGAAGCCACTGAAAACGCAGTATTTTGAAAATGGCTCCTGAAGTGGAAAATTTCCTGCACACTCCGTTTCCGCCTTCATGCAAAAAGGTTAAGATGCAACTTTCTGAAAACAACCGAGCTCCGTCTGCAGTTTTCTCCCATTGTCAATCTTTATAGAGCATTGCTGTCTGTGTGCATGTGTGTGTGATTCAGATCAAACAGGCATCAGACAGCATCTCCTTACTTGTACTGCTGGTGGTCCTTGGTGCTGCGCGTTTTTGCCATGAAGCGTTCGGCCAGTTTCTCCAGGTTTCTAGAGTATTCCATTTCAATCTCTGCCTTCTTCCTGAAGAAGTCCTGCAGGTCCTGCAACAGCTGGACCCGCATCTCCGTCTGCTGGTCCAGACATTTCTGCTGCTCCACCAACTGGGCCCTGATCTCTAAAGGAACACAGGAAATAAAACCAGTCGTTAGGGGGGAAAAAGCAAAGACTTTCATGGCTCAGGTTGGTTAAAGCCTTCAGAAAACACACTGCAACAGTAATGTATATGATCACAGCTCATGCAATTTTATTATTTGAAAATTAACAAAAAATATATATAGCACTTTTTAACTATAACGGTCCACACTGCGCAGTCACGCCAAGCAGACATTAACCACATAAGAAATCTACTGATGACAAAAAAATGACAAATGATCGGCGAGGCGAGCAATTATTTTGCATTAGGTGTTCACAGGGGTACGAGTGAATGGCCCAGCGCAGCTTATTATCCCTCAGTTATAAGTCTTCTGAATGCACACGCAGATACCAGGCTGGCAACGCCGGTCTCAGGTGTTTCATTAAGGCTGGAAATAACTTGAGGATGAATGGACCCGATTCCCACCACAACCTGAGTAACAGCAACTGACATACACACACACACACATATGCATGCATCCACGTAGACACATCTGTGTGCACTTGCATCAAAACATTGCTCCTTCAGTGTGTGAACGAGAAGTCAGTCCACTTAAAAAAGCACAGAGGCGACAGCAGGTCTTACTTAAATATGTTGTATGCACAGCTAAATGACCTTCAGACTGTTCCTCATTTAAATTTACATGTCCAACAGGACAACTGGGGACATAAAGCATGCACGCACACACACACAAACACAATCCCACACAGCTTGTTTCCTCCGTGTGTTGCGTCTCACCAGGGCCATGTATAATGGATTTCTCCTAATGGAAGGGAGCCTGGGCCAGACATCTTGAGCAGAGAAGGCCGATTAATGAGGTGATTTAGAGCCGCACAGGCTCCACCGTAGGGGGACGGAGTGATCCCTCATCCTAAATGTAGAAAACACTACTAAGGCAGCAACGTGCCTTCACGGAGGATTTGTTTAACACACTGCACCAGGTGTCATTATTAAGAAGACAGCTTGGTGGGTCTTACTGGCTGATCCCACACTAACAAAAGCTGGAAAATATCTGCACACAATCAGCTCGCCACAGAAAGGATGATGCTGCAGTTACATGAAAAACTGAAAGTCTCTGAAGTGTTCTTCGAAAGCAGATTGTTCAAGAAGTACTTGTGGTTTACATGCACTTGTTTTACATACATGCATTTTCACAAAGAACGTCGGCATCACTTAAAGCCGAGACCAAACTTGCGCCACAGCAGAAGGACGCGTGTGCTGACGAGAGTTAGAAGCCAGCCAGCACGGCACTTATTGAACACGCTTATTATTAATATGGAAGTAAAACAGACGGAAACAACCACGAGCACTTGACGGAAGAATTTCATGGAGACAAATGCATTTGCGAATAAGACAAAAGATCCCTAAGAGCACTTTAAAGAAGACCATCAATAGTTCAGTCAATCAAGCAACTAAAAGGCCAATCAAGTGCTGACTCAATTAGAGAGCTTCCACTCAAACAAGGGTGAATGATGCTTTGATGCATATGTGCAATGGGTATGGACTCGTGTCCTTAATGCAGTAATCAAATTACCAAAGGCTCGGCTGATCCCTACATCGGTATCGCAATGCCGATGAACGGAAAATTTCCTTTGGGCCATAGGAAACTGAATCATGTTGTCACTCAGCAACATTTTCCTTCTGGCACTCATAAGGTAATAAATCATATTCTGACAGATTGAATACAGCAGTACTAAATCTGAACAAATGCTTATCGCTGCAGTAAAACTCCCAACCACACTCAACCAACATTATTAAATGGACAATGACATTCCAAAGTGAAGTTGAGGCTTGGCACAGTTTAAGAACACAAAACTTTAATATGGCGAGCCATTGTCAGGCCGCCAATAAGCACTAAGAAGGAACCTGGCTTTAGATTTGACTGCACTTAAGTCCATCAGCTTTCTGATGAATAGGTAGGCGCTGCACTTGCTTCCTTCTCCAGAGGATGTTGGATTAAAAACAAAGCTGTGATGATTCTGACACAAAAGAGTGTACCGGATCATTTAACACAATTATACCCATGGCTGCATGTGAAAACTCATTAAATCATTCATTTTCCAAGTCAGGCATTGGCCATTAGAACCCGCAGCACAAAGCTGGCACATCAGGAAATGAATGCTAAAAGGCAAACACCTGTTGGATCAAATACTAGACCTGGTGAGCTTCAGAACAAAGCCAAACTCAGGAAAGCTCATCATGTTTCTACAAGGGACTTTCTCAAGGAAATGAAAGTTACATCAATCATGAATGTCAAAATGGAACTTATTTGGTTGACAATCCAGAAGTGACCTATAAGTTCCATGTTCGTTATAACGCTTATCAAATTAAAATGGCACATTCCCAGTCCTGTCTTGTATCTCTTAGATAACTGTTCATCTATGCAAAATAATTGTTTTCTGTATAACGGCACAAAACGTTCGATGATTTGTTTTGCACTTGTAGATATTTCCTCGTTCTGCCTCCAGAAGAAAGATTCAGCTGAAGCTGCTCCAACACTGACATTGTTCCTGCATAATAACTTCACTTGAAATATTTCATTTGCAACCACAGCACCACCAGCTTGGAATACTCGTTCAAATTACAGGATGTGCCCCTGTTGAAATAAGTAAACATACAAATCTAACCAATTCTCCAAGATACGCCTGAAGTACAGCATTAATGCTAATTTTCAATATATTCCTTTAATCCACTCGGCAATACTGTGATAATGATTCTATCACCAGTTTTAATAAAGCCAGCCTGGATTTACAATTAGATTTAATTGCATGTTTGGGCCACAAACAAATCACAGACACTGAAATATAATGAGTTAATGCATGGCAAAATGAAAAATAATTCTATCAGGAGAAGTTAACAGTGAAAATAAATAAAGCTTGAATCTTCTCCTCGATGACTCTAAAGCATAAACAAAGCAACACAAATAAGGATGTTAATGTGAATTAAACGGGTGCAGAGGCGCTGAAGAGCGCGCCTCCCTAATGACAGGATCTCTTGGGGGAGGACATAAGCACTCACGTTGCCTGACTCAACCTGTGGGAAACAGGTTGGATGTGGAGAAGAAAAACAAATACTAATGCTGCACAGGATGACATGAGGAAAACACAGAGTGCCAAGCAGATGTGTCAGAGGAAGGCCTCTTACATAGTTATGCCGACATGGCTCAAAGAGGCGTAAATCAGCTTGAAGCAAGGCCTGTCAAGGAAACCACTTGTCTTTTTTTTTTTTTTTGTACTGACATCGCACTTTACACTTAAAACAACCCAAAGACAAATCTGAAACACTTCCATGTTTACCCACTTCATAGCAAACGTGACCTGAAACGACGATCTGACAGACAGTGAGCAAGTTAATCTCATCGCATAGGCAAATGTTTTACATGAATGGCTTAGTAACTTTGCTGTTTGAGGCCAGTCGAGCATCTCCCTTTGATCACACCGAGGCTTTATGTGGATTCCCGCTAAGGGCAGCATCAGCTGTCTGACTGGTTTCTTCCTAAGCTCGCCCAGCCAAGAGAAACTGACACACAGGACCCCGAGAGCCTTTGCAATTCTCAAACCTGCAATCCAAAGTTTCTCTCAAGCGAGAACTATCTTCCCCTCCTACGGAGTGTCACTCTACTATTACATGGTGCATTCCTGCGTTTCTGAGGTCATCTGTATGGTAAACACGTGTGGAGCTCTCGGTGCCGAGGGATGTGGGCGTCGGAGGGGGCATCAAAGCCCTCTGTGATCCCTCTCAGACTACAGAGCTGAGGGGAGATGAGAGCACCTGTGAGCCGTCTTGAGAAACGATGCTCTGGGAAAACAGAAGGAGATCGGATTACACGGAGGAATAATACGTGCCTTGATTGGAAGGAAACATTTCATACAGGCTACAGGGGCTTTATTTTTTTTTTAGTCATAATGACATGACTGGTTAGCTGCGAGCAGAACTGAAGAACAACACATGAAGCTGTCAGCAACAAATCCAGCTGACTGATGGACATCCAGCCGGCGCAGACAGTGTTGATATGAACAATGACGGAGCGCTCTCTGGTCTCTGTGGTGATCAGTTTGGACCAAAGCCCCTTTGTTCCTGAACTGGATGTTATCCAATTGCTTCTTTGGAGGCCACATCAGATATTTCCCTCTCCCCCATTCATGGCAACAAATATGTCCAAAGTAGCAGTTCAGCATAGCAACTGATTTTCCAGATAGGCCCATGCTTGTCAAAGAAAGCGCCTCGTAAGCAGGATGGGTACTGACCCACAATGGTGACCCTAGGAGAGAAAATGGGCTACAGAATAAACAACTCATCCACCATCACAGGACCAAAACAGGCCCTTGTTTATTAACATTGCTATGAATCAGTCTGAAAGTGCATCTGTTACTTTTGCTGATTGCAGCAATGTGTTCCTCCCAGAGTGCCACAGAGACCTCGACTCTCAGAGTTCCTGCAGCTTCTTCTAGTTGATTACAGTTTCCACCAACAGCTATCTGGGACATGGCGTACCACATCAGTCCCAGAGCTGCACTTCCACAAGCAGAGTGGCTCATCAGCAGCACCTGAAATAGCAGCTGAGGCCCAGGGAGGGCCGGTACAGGAGGGCGCCCGGCCCCGCCATCTGCTTCAGATCTTGGGTTTGGGGCTCGGGGAATTGTTTGTGCCTCTTCTGGAGGCTGGATACAGACAGGATAAATGCCATCAGAGGTAATTACGAACAGGCTGATCAGTTTTTTCAGGGAGCACGAGCTTTCAATTACAGCTTGAGAGGGATCACATGGCCTTAAAGAGATTAGGGTGGATGGCATCATATGACATTTTGATAATCAACAAAGCCCTACTGCTATGCTGAAAGTGAGGCCATCATTCATGTTGCTCCTTGAAACATTAATGCCATATGTCTGAAATTATACAAAAGTAGCTTCACCCAAACCCAAACCATTAGATTGATAAAAGCTGTGTCTGCCACTTTGAACATGAGTCAGGGGGTTTGAACTGGATTTTTTTATGTCTTGTGGTCATTAGAGACGTGCCGTTTGATCTGCTTTACCTTTGAATAATCAGCTTTTTCCCCTAAACAAAACAAAAACATTCACTGAAAAGTCCTTGCTGATGAGATATCAGTTCAGTCGTTAAATCAGTCAAGTACTAGGCCCAGGTGAGAAATGCAAACATGTGATAAGAATGACTTTCATTTCATATCAAAAAGGCAAACGTTAACGTGTGAATGGCACCACACACGGCACACACCTGTGCCCTTATCAGCACAGTCTGCACAGTCGGAGTACAGTCCGTCCTCCAGCTGTGTGAGCTGTATATTGAAACCCAGATGCAACGTACAGCACTGCAATCACTCTGAACCCCTTGGCCATCCACCTCATCTTCTTCTCTTCTTCACATTCCTCTGCCTTCTTTCTCCACACTGTTAATGAGAGGCAGATGGACATGAACTGAAGGCTTGCAATATGACTTAATCTTTACCAGCACGTCTCTGCAGAAGTGCCTTTGCGTGCCAGGAACTGGAGAAACTTCAAGGATGACACAAAACAAACATCATGAAGAGACCTTCAGAGTCTTCAGGTGGTCATATTGACAATAAAGAGTGAAGAAGCAGCGACACAGCCAGGGCCAGACAAATCACTGAACACATCATTTCAAAAAAATTACAACTCCAATTCAACTGGAGTCAGTATGTTCTATATATTTCAAATGAAGCTGAAGAAACTCTACATAAGAATTTACTCCCATAAGTCCATGACCATCCGATTATCTATCCATCCATCGCATTTCCATGCCCACTTTAATCGTTAGTGTCAGGCAGCTGGAGTCTATTCCTGCTAAAATGGGATGCAGGGCAGGACCTGCACACTGGCACATCTACAGGCAACATAAGGTCACCAACTGACCTTACAAGCAGTCTTTGGAGCAAGCAGAAAGATGCTGGTTCTCTCGATAACAATACCAATTTTGAGCCGCATTAACACAACCTTACAATTGGTCCAAGTGAAACTGGTAGAATAAAATAAATACATTTTGTTTCCTTAACAAATGTGTAAAAGTGAACATGTCTTTGCTGTAGCTGTCTGTATCAGCAGAGGATTTCATGTTTACCTGAACTTACCCTGAACTGGCCAGTACAGGAACAGTGTAATAATATCCTAATGGCAGCAGCGTTGACTCGCCAACCCACGCTGACCCACGTCATTCTCTCTGTAACCTCTTCACAAGTCTTCCACATGCCACATTTGACATTCTGACTCATCCAGCCAGTAAGTCATGACCCAGAGTGTCACGAGCAATAAACACTTTTTAAAACGCAGCGACTCGAAGCCATAGCTGTCACTTGGTGTCTCACAAGGTGACTTCATTAGTTAGTCAGACCTACTGTCTGTCACATTTGAGTCCAAAGAACAGTTTCTATTGGAAGTTTTTTATTTATTTTTTATCACAGGTCACATCTACCAGACTACGAACATCTCTGCCTCATTCATGCCGTTTCTGTTCTGTGATAAAATAAGAAGGCCTGAAAAGGTGGCAACTCCATTTAATGAATTAAATAAAGCTGTGTGGTTCACAACTATAATCTGAGGTATGGTCAGGTCACTCTAAAATAATACAAACCTGCCAAGAAGTCTTGACAGATTTCTCCGATCACCTAAAGCAAAGCCAAATTACACACAGCACACTGCCAGCCAAGGCGTTTTATCTCAAAATATTACAGAACTGGGAATGTGGTCCCCATTACGACACATGACTGACATGTCAGCAGCTTCCAAAACCACACGGAGGCTTCCAGTAGAAGTACTGCAGGCTACTGTGATCCAGAGAATCACTGCGAAGTCAGAATGGAAAAGTGCCTGGCTCGTAATCCCACTGCTTCTTTCCAGGGCTGCAAGCTGAATCGACGTCCTCTGGGATGTTTCACAAACCAGTAGACAACTCGAGTCACTACAAAAGAAAAGTTTTCCTGCAACTGAAGCACAGTGACCAACAAACATGACTGAAAAAGAGAAAAGCTATCAACTTTTATTCATGGAAATACTGACCAACTGCTACTGCTCAGAGACAATAGTTAACTGCATACAACACAATGCATTCCAAAACTACAAAAAAAATAAAGACTAAGACTGGTGGAAACAAACACTAAAACCTCTGTCAGTTCCACTCAACAAGATGATTTTCAAATGTGTAATTTCAATAACTGAAATGCAATAAGCTGTGCCAATTAGATTCATCACTGCTAAATGGCAGATCGGCCAAAAGCCACAGTTGCTAAGGCAACATCTGCACAGACGAGAGGCCTAGCAGGGAGGGAGATCAATCACTGCTGACTTTACGGTGGCCTGTGAGGACCACCATTCTGATCCAAACAAAATAGAGAGTGAGGAGCTGAACATTGGGACAAGAGAGCACATTTTAGCTGTTTGCTCAGCTGCTGGGTAACACGGAGCCATTCTGTTTGATCTGGACACCGGTCTGCTGTGCTGCACCGTCGCTCGGCCCAGCACAGCTTTGTGGGGCTTGATTTGTGTGCTTGTATGTGCATGCTTGGGTTTGTTATTGTGGGAGTCAATCGGGCCTTGCACTGCTATAGGAATGCTCCATACCAACTGTGCCTATATAAAGTGGCTCAGCTGAGTTTCACCGTGCTTTTCAGACAAAACCAACACCTGGAGCTGGTCTGGAAGGCAGCTTTGGACCAAAGAAATCATGCTAATATCTTCAGAAACCACTCACATCACTCCTGCAGCATGATTCACCTTACAAAATGAATGATACATGCCAACTTCCCAATTTCTGCTCCTGTAAGAACTGTTGTTCAGGGTTAAAAAAAAAAGAAAACAATGCAAACATTTAAAATGATTCAAATAATAAATGCAAATATGAATTTTGCTGCAGTTTTTGACAGCCTTGTGTTGATACGGCTGAGCCTCTCTGCTGCAGATGCCGTTTGAACTGTCTATCCCCTCTTTTCTTGGGTGTAACTCTGGGTCACCATTGAACCATTGGAATCCTTTTGTAAATGCCATGGATCAAAGCTCCCCACAGCTGTCATCCAATGCAAAGAAGCAGGCTGGAAACTCTTCAGAAGCACCTTTCATTCCTACAGGGACTCAACGTTTGATATTGGAAAATCATTTTTTTGGAGCAGAAAATCCTGAACAGTGGGATGCGCTTTTATAACATTTCATGTTAAAAAAAGGAAGCAAGAAAGTGGACAATAAATGCTAAGGATGGGAAGCAGCTACATCTGTGTGGCCCTACATCAGAGAAAAGAAGAATCTGTGAGGAATACATTGATCTCTTTCAGTGTCTTGGCCAGACCTCACCCACTTTTCCCATTATCTGGAGAACACAGCCAGCTGCTTTGACTGCTTGCCCTAAGGGAGCAGTGTGGGCAGTGTGAGTGAAAGAAGAACCATAGACATAATCCCAACATTGAAAACTGGTCTTTACCTTGTTTTAATAAAACTGCAGTTCCTAGGAACCACAAGTTCAAACTTTTTCCATCCCGCAAGTGAAAAATGACACTTTGCTTTGCATCTGGTGCCTTTGTGTTTGGTTTGGGCTTATTACCGATGGGAGATAAAGGGGCGAAAGCTCATATGTCAAGGAAGCCACTCATTCTCAACAAAGCTAACCTCAGGCAAAACAACAAAAACTTGACCAGACACGCCGACAGCTCTTACAGTTGGGATGTTTGTTTGGGGTAACAATACTATGAAAATTGCATGGCGGCGCAGCTGAAGACAGTGTCACATGAGAGACGTCTGGAACGGATGCACACAGGCTTTCAACTGTCGGACAGTTTACTTGCCCTGGTGGGAAGCAAATAGAAACTGTAAGATACTGGCTGAAAAAGACAAAGTCTGTAAGACTATTCTAAAGAATGGAGGAGTAGTTATGTGGCCTGCGGTGATGAGTCTGTGAAAAGGAGGACCGGTTTCTAGGAGAAGGCAGATTTATTTTACCCCTCCAATGGGCCCCAAGACGGTGGAAAAGAAAAAGACAGGGTGAGGCTTGCACCTGTGCAGGGCTTCAGTCAATTACAGTGCAGGTATGGCTGGCACACGACGGCAGATGAATCATGTTGTCACCCCACACTGGTCTCCTTCCCGTCTCAATCCACTGCACACTCGATAGCTTGGTTTCAGTTCAGGCTGTCAGCAGCCTGAGATGACACTCCAGACGGCAACGGTCTGCCCTTCAGCACCGATGCTCAGTCCTGTCTGCAGGTTTCCATTTCTGTCCAGATATGATGCAAATTTTTTTCATTTTTTTTTTTTTTGGTTATTCAAATTAACTGACTTTACGTTTGTCACCCCTGTTTTATAGAATCCCTTATACCATTTCCCTGTTCAAATTCTTAAACCCTGACTTAAATCAGTATAAAAACAAGAAACACAACATATGCACTTCTTTTGAGATGCAGAGAAGCAGAGGCTATTTGACATTTTTTCAATTAATCATCACACACTTCAAGCAGGTCTTACAAGACTGTATGAGTGTTTGTCTTCGCATTGTTTGCCTTCCATCTGTTTTGCTCTATTCAGACCGTCCACATGGCTGCCCTCCTAAAACCATCTGTCTGTGTAGTTGTGTGTTCTTTCTGTCCAGCTGTCTATTTACACAATCACTTTGAGCTTCCCCCCCGATTCTCAGTAGATACACCTTCATCTTAAAGACTTGTTCTTTTGTACTGCCGCTTTTGCAGCACGGAGACACCAGAGCTGGGCAGGGACACCAGATCCATGGCCCAGAGCCAGCCGGAACTGCAGCCAGCTTGGTCTGACAACGTGTTCCCACAGTCGGGACATTGTGGCACCACTGGGCGCAAGAAAGTATGGGAGGACAGGAGATGACAGTGGACTGCCAGAGCTAAGGTATCATTGACAAAGCCAGACCACCGAGCCGGCATGCCAGCTGAGAAACGAGGAACGCAGTCAGGCACGCAAAGTGTCAGATAATGAACAAAGTGATAAGACTTCAGCGAATATAGAGCACGGAGATAACTCTTCACTCTGGAACATGTAGAGCAAAAGTAAATCAGGTCCTTTGACCAGATTTCTCGAAGATCAGCCTCAAACTTTTCTGAGGAACAGAGTAATGGTGAAGCTGCAGCGTCTCTGTTAACATTACATCGACCCACCGGTTCCAGAGATTAGACTCACTCGTCCCAGGTCGATGCACATTTGCCCACTCAGTTTCCTAAACCACCTGCCTCGATGTGTCCCTCATGACTCCTCAGATAAGTTCAGGTCCTTAATGCACTTTTTATGTTCACGTTTGCTAAATTAAGTAAAACAACAGAGGAGGGATAAACAAACCTGGGGCTATTTTTTTTTTATATCATTATTTTTTTCTTCTCTTAACTTAATAACAACAAATACCACCGGAAAGACAAGATATGATTAAGCTTAATGTATTTTTTATGAGTCCAAGAAATGATGAGAGGAGGCTTTAAATAATGTCGGAATGGGTTCGAAGAAGGGCGTGACCGTAACTCAACCAACGAGAAAGAAACGGACAGCAACACAGACAACAAAACATCTTTGGAATGGGAATTCTCATTGGTTTTAGGTTCCAGTCCACAATGTTTCAAGTGAAAACGCATCATTTTTGTGTTATCATTTCAGAAAAGCTTCGAAAACAATGTCCATTTACACAGTGATGGCAGAAACGCTAAAAACGATGTGGCTCTTTCAATTGTTCAGATTTTTCGGAGTGTCTATCGTTTATTGAAGGTTCGGGGTCCAACTTTAATGCTTGTTCTGGATAAAAGGAGAGCGCCGCATGGGGGAAACATAAAAAAAAAAAAAACAAGTGGAGCAGTACAAATAAAAGAGGAAAAGCATCAGGCAAAAATACAGTCACAACAAAACACTTAAATCAAAACAGAGGTGATAAGATCAAGCAAGGAACAGTTACTGAACTCATGGAGCAAAAAACACAGTTGTGTGTTTATTATTACACAGCAGATCGACACTTCTCCGTGCCTCGGGGACTTGCTGTGTAAACGCTTCTTCGCCTTTGTTGGTTTAATTTAGTTGGGACGGGGATGAGAGAAGAATCTGTTTACACTGAGGTCCCCTGCATCTTCTTCCTGAGTTTACTGAAACACATTCTGGGGATAGCGCAGTATGGCTGGAATGTGATCAGCCTGTCTGATGGTCATCCACTCACGAAGACGGTGGGATCTTTCAGAGAACTACGGGAGGATGAGCTTTGTGTCCACGGTCTGTGGTTTTGACATCCACTCATTTTCTGTGTTTGTGTTAGAGACTGATGAGGAGCACCAGGACACAGGCAGGTAGACAGTGCAAACCCACAGAGAAAAGGTAAGATCTAATAAATCCTCCACCGTACAGGGTTAAACAGCAGGATGAATATGAATTTAGATCAAATCCATACATAGAAAACATCCGCCCCTCAGTAGTTGTTCTGTATTTGATAAATAACAATAATAGTCCTCTGCTCATGCGTTTCCCTTCCGGTCACTGAGCACCACTCACTCTGCTGCTGCTCCAACCACAAAAAGCAGCACCTTTCAGGATGTGCGGTTTGTGGGTCTTCGATAGGGCTGGGCCAGCCGAGGAGGAACAGCCCTACTATTCAAGACCAGGCCTGTAATTCCCGGGGCAAAGACATGTGCTGCAAGACCACTGGAGAGAGCGACTAACGGAGAGCAGAAGCCCCGACGGAGAGAGAGAGAGAGAATGAGGCCGGCTGTAAGTTATACAGGCGATTCATAACTCCTCAACGAGGGAAAATAGCTGTAAAATATGTTCGTTAATGATCAAAATGCTCTACAAAGATGAGAAAGACTTCAACCATATATGCTTATTAAATCTTTTATACAAGTTTACTGAAAGAAAACATTCATGGCCAACAATCAAAGTAATTAAAAGACGATAAAACATTATTCAGAAAAGTGTTGCCAATAAAAAGAGCCATGCGCCAAAGTCTCTGCTCTTTTCTGATCTCATCTGCAAACCTCAGGTTTCTTTAATAGACTTTTTATCCTCCCCATCCTCCATGCTTATCTCTACTTTAAATAATGGAATATTTAAAAAAAAAAATCTCCAAATTGAATCCCAGCTGTACATTTTCATATAAATAGCCTCTGGAAAAATAAGCCACAGAGGAGGAATCATTTGAGAAGCAGTCAAACTTCAAATCCACTGTCCCGTTTAGTCTCAAGGTCAGAGGAAATGAATAACGTGTCTTATTTGCATTATCTACAAAGGAGCAGCTGACTGAGACAAAGCACAAATAAAAGTTTGTACTGTTGCTGCACACACACCATGCAGACACACACACAACGATCATTCAGCTTTCTCTAAAAATACTTTTACAAACCCCACTGTTTCCACACACAGGCAGTATTGATTACGCGTAATGCCGTTAAATCAGACCCTGAGCAGCACAGAGCATCCTTGTGTGCGAGCCTCATGAGTGTTAATTGGGTGCATTAATGTTTGTGTAGAGATGGGCTTTGTGTCTGCGTGCCATTTGTCCGTCTGCTCCTTCCTCTGTAATCTTTTCCATCTTTCCGTCTGATTAAATGATCGCACACCTGCCCAAACGGCATTTGCAGGTCGTGACTGACGTCCTTCAGTGATTTAGTGTTTGTGACTAAAAGTAGTCGCAGGGCATTAACCGTTTGGTAAAATGCGCCAAGATCAATAAAGGACGACTACACTGCGGCTCAGATAAATCCGTCTACTAACTCAGGGTAAACAACAAGTGTGATTGAGGACGCAAGAGGAAAGTTGTACAAAAACCAGAAACTTGTGCGAACATCCGTTTTTCCCACCTGGCGCTCAGAGTTGTGACAGCTGAAATAATCCACTCATGGAGACGTCTTCAGCCTCGTGTAAACACACTCATTCTGGGGAACTCTGCAGTCTGGCATCTGGTAGTAAAAGGTAAAGCCAATTTTGAATTCAACAATGTTCATGATTTTCAGTCAATGAAAGGAAAGTTAAGTAACTGCAGCAGGAAGTCTGTCAAAAAGACAATCAGAATGAATTTCATGGAAAAATTAACTCTGATGCCTCACTTACCAGCCTGATCAGTATCTTTTGGGAACTAGATATCAATGTAATTAAAGCCAAGTGGAATAAACAGGACTTAAACGCTGGCCATTATCGAAATTACAGCTCAGCTAACAAACACACTGATCTGACTGATCATTTCTGTGCAAGGTCATTGGGACAACAGTGAAGCAAAAGTAGAACACCCACCTGGTGTTTACTATTATTTATGATGCATATGTTCACTTTTTCTACTGTCCCAATATGTCACATTCACTCATTTTCAGTCACACACACCGACAGCGAGACGTTTACGTACCACTGGGAGCAAGTCAATCATTGGTTTCTTGCCCGAGGACACTTCAGTACAAAGATAGTGGATTAGGGTGGGCAAGATAAGGATCAAACCATCGACCCCAGGACTGGAAGACAGCTCAGTCTACTGCAGCCGCCCCCTGGCCTGCTGCGCTGCTGAATGCTTTATAAGAAAAGAGAAAAATGGACGAACTTCAAGGACGATCCAGAACTAAAATGATCACTATGCTCTGTTTCACTGTTACAATCCTCGCCATGCATCTCAACATGCCTGTAAATGTGCCAAAACACATGAAATATTGAGGAAGAAGAGGCAATATTTTCCCAGCCTGATTTTTTTTTCTTTTGTAACTTTATTATTTCTTCTGGAATAATGCAAGTTTGGAACTTCCATTTGTGGGTGTCACAAGATACATGAATGGTTGTGCTCAACATGAATCTTGAGCAGGATTTTTACAACTGGTGAAGTGCTCAAAACTTCTTACTTTAACAGAATCGATGTATTTCATTTAAAATGAAAATCAAAGAAATGATCACATAATATCCAGATGGACATACTGAAAGCTAAAACTGTTGCAAGTGATACGTCTTCTTAAATATGCAACTGCTGTTTTCATAGGTCAATATTTGAGAACGTTTTCAACAACTAAATCATATAATCTAGGATATGTGTATTTATAAAATGTTTTACAGAAACAATATTTCAGCTAGTTTTCTAAAACACTGTCAGGTAAAAGTGAAGCCTTTATGAAATGAAAATGTGTTTTTGCTTGAAAGATTGTTAACGAAGCCTAATCCTCGGACTAGTTTTACTTCTGGTTGGTTGTGTGTGTGTTTCCAGGGCTTGTCCTGAGTTTCATGTCTGTGCTCACATGCAGATTCCTTCGTATTCTTTCTGGTTACCTGTTGCACAAACCATTTTCCCTCTGATTACACTCCCTGGTTTATCCTCCACATAAGCCGGACCCTGTCCTTGCGTCCTTGCCAAGTCGTCCTGGCTCTGTGTTTTAGTTCTGCCTCTGTTTCTATCTTCCCGCCATGTCTTCCTCCCATCTGCATTTGGGTCCACTGTCCATGCCTCACAATATAATTCCATTTAAATGATTTATGAATTTGACTTTGGTCCCCAGTTCGGCTGGTCACGGGGGGGGATTGAGGGCACAGGGGTTGGGGATAAACGAAGCAGGTTGAGGGTTAAAGTAATGAGGTGCATGGATGGGTGCGCTAAAGCCGGGATTGAAGATTGAGGGTAGAGAATTAAGGGCAGGTGGGGGATAGTGGTGGAGGGGCTTCGCCAGAGATCTTGGATATAAGCCGTGAAAAGAATCATTTCACTTGAGCGGACAAGGGTTTTTCCTGCAACACAAAGCCGCAAAAGATCCGAGTGATCCGAAAATGATATTATGGACGAGGGTCTCCAAACTTGTTTACCTTCAAGGTACTATGATTAGCTTAGTTGATCTTTACAATGAAGGCCAAGCAGGAAACGATCTAAAATGCTTAATTTAGTCAATTTCCATCAAGAAGTTAGAGAGTCTTTTCCTGTAGCCAAAGGAAAATGCCACATTTTTTTTTTTTTTTTTTTTTTTGCCAGAAGCCAAACTTCAAAGTGAATTCATAATCCAAAATTAAACAGATAGAAATATGCTGATACGATACACTTTTTCCAGTGTCGTCCCAATGTTAACACATGCATTTTTAATGTAATGGGTGTTTAGAGGGAGGGGGTTGAATGAATCATCCACACCCAAAAAAGGAAGAAATCCAAAGTGAGAGTACTATCATTAAGATTTTACTGTCATAAAAGTTTCAAATATCTCCAAATTCGAGCGAAAATGTGAGGCGGAACCTCATGTTTTTCCAGCTGTATCTAACCGAGCTGACAGCTCAAAGCAAACTTTAAAAAGTAACAGCAAATTTAATGCCGTACTGGAGGATTTGGATCCTTTGCTCTCAGCCTGATGCAACAAAAATCTGTAGGGGCAAAGCTGCACTGCGAGGGCATAATAATGAGGCTGCCTTGATCGAGACGGCTCACTGCAGTGCAGCGGAGCTTGAATGTCAAAACTGAGGCACAGATAAATTGTTTCTTTTTTTTTCCCCCCACAATCCTCTTCCCAAAACATACATCAACTTTCCAGGTTCTCACCTTAAAAGAATGTCTATAAATGAGAGTCACCTTGAGAGCAGGAAAATGAAGAGAGGTTCAGTGAACCACGCGTTGCTGTTCATTTAGGTGACATGTATTCAGGATCACTTCCACTCATTTATTTGCATCCTAATATGTTGAAGTTAGAGGGTAAAGAAGATTATTAGACACGGGCCTTATGTTTGACACCCCTGGTTCAGATACTTTGCAAGTCTCTTGCTTTCCATGAGTAACATCACTGAGTAATGCAGTTGTGATCTAACAGGAAATATGTGTACGACCCAAGGATGACACATCTCTAATTTCAGGTCTGCTTTTGTCAGTTACTTAGTCATTCTTTTTCCTTTTTTCTGTTGCCAGCTTTGCTTCCACAAAAAAAAAAAAAAGCTGCATTAGCGGTGCTTCAAATCTCATCCTAATCTTTCCCCTGACTCGGGTTTCAAATAGAGAGCCCTCACCGAGTCCCACACTGCAGCCCCAGGCCCAATCAGTCGCCTTGTCACAATTCCAGTCACCGCCTGCAGGGATAGATTTCTCACAAGGCATCAGATGGCGAAAGCCAAGCCGCCAAGAATGAGGAAGTCCACAATGGCTCCCCCCATCCCACAGGGCACAGGGGGCCGGGACAGGCAAGCAGGATCACCTTCAACACACACGTACGCATGCAGAGGGAAGATGGGGGGGAAAGAGGAGGCTTCAGTAAGTCCTCATTTCCAGATAATTATAGCTGAAGCCAAAATGGAGGAAGTGACAGAGAGTGAGGTGCCGTTATCCCCTCCGACCTCCCCTCGGGAGACGCTAAGTGCCAAACCTCTCCCACTTTTTGAAGTACGGGAGGCTCGCTCTGAGAGCAGGCTCTCAGGCACTGACGTGACAACATAAATGTCATTCAGAAAATGTCATTAAAAGGCCTGACAAGTCTGAACAGGTGATATCCAATTCCACTTTCGCCTGTAGCAGGGTAACCCCAACAGAATTCACCCGACGCTTTCTAATCAACACGCGAGAGGTGAGGAAGACAACGACCACAGATCCTGATCAACCTCAGGACAGCTGCTCAGAGTGCTGAGGCGAAGAGGAACAAAGAGGAACAAAAAAAAAAAGAAAGAAAGAAAAGAACAGGCAGATCAGCTTTCACGGCTCTTTGTTTTTCCACACTGTGGCGAGCGAGAGTGAAGCCTTTCTCCTCTGTGTCTCCCACCAAGCCGGGGAGGCCGGGGCCTCCGTTTCCAGCCATGCATGTGCCGCGCGCCCGGCCAGGTTACCGTGCATCACGTCGCTCCGACACCCATTAAACAGGACAAATCACAAGACCCCCCGAGGGAAAATGGGAGCTTCCTCCACGCTGCCTGATTAAAAAGTAAGATATATGAGCCCACATGCCCACAGAGCGTGCGTCCATGCCGAGAAGCTGAGTGAGCGAGTATGCACAAACGTAAACACAAGACGCAGACGTTTTGAAGTGTTAAACAGTCTTGTTCTGCAGATTCAGCCATTTGAGTCATCTGACCCAAGAGCATATCAACATCTTTGATTAAAAGGAAGTTTGTTTTCCTACATGAAAGTTGGTGTCATAAGAGGTTTGCTCCAGTTTAGCTCAATGAGAAATAGGGCAGAATGGGACAGCGTGACATTTGTGCCACTTCCAGACCAGTGTGATCTGAAAAAAAAAAAAAAAAAAAAAAAAAAGTTCCTTTGTAGCTCATGCCACTCTTATTAAATTAGAATAAATGGGTTGTCACAAATCTGAGGGGACGTCTCACAGGCACCAATGTGCTCCACTTCATCCTAACCTAGAAAAAAAAAAGAGCCAGCAGAAAAAGAAATGACAACAAATTAAGAAAAAACAATTTAGGCTTCCGTTTACAGAACAAAGTTTTCAAGTCAAAACTTTTGTTGCATTTTGGGTGTCAGTTTACACGACGACGTCGCTCGGAGTCACTGAAAATGCAACTCATTGAAAACGGCTCTTCAGGCAGAACTTAAGACAAGTACACAACATGTAAACAAGTGAAAACACAACACTCGGTCTGTGTGTAGACGATGGAAACACGGCTATGATTAACAGACGGTCTGTAATTGCCCAAGTAGATGTACAACCATGTTTTCCTCCAGAGTGTCATGGCTCCCAGATTCTCCTGGACCTGGTAGTTTTGGAGTTGAGAGTAACTCGGAATGGCGACACAGCCTCGTGGTCAAATGTCTGTACTCCTTTCATTAATGGTTACAGTGTATTGTTCTCTGCGTACATGTGTGTAGTTTCATTATTGAAACAGACAACAGTGCCAGCCTTGGCCTGACGTGTGACCACATTCTTTTCAGCATTCCTGCCGTTTCATTGTAATCAGACATCATTTTCAAATTGTTGCCATGTAAACATGAAACTTTTCTAAGAAATGCAAAAATTCTCATGAAATTTTAAACATTTTCACAAAAAATATTATAAATTAAGGGATATGTCATAACTCAAGGTTTAAATCTAACATACAGAGTGCCCGAAAAACAGAAATATGTAAGATGATGTTTGAAAAGCCAGTGAAGGAATGTTTTTCTTGACTGAAATAATTTCAGAAGGAGGGGATTTCACTAGAAAAGCATCGAAGTGTGAATTCAGGCCGAGTATTTTATTTAGCAACTTCATGTTGGTCTGCTGTGTGATTGTGCAAGTCTCCTACAAATGACTAATGACTCAGATGGACTGCATCCCTGCCACAGAGGAATATCTGCTCTTTGATGCACTGTGAAATAAGCACATGACACAAGCCCTCATGACAATAAAATATCGCAATATTTATAGAAGCAGCTGACCACGTCTGCAGAGAAGCAAGGAGCCTTTTTCTGGAAAAGCTTCACAGAATATTAAAGTGTGTATCTTTGTCGTCATCTATCACCTTAGATTAAATTCTGGTTTACATTAGCTGCAGGATGTGGAGAAACTTTCTTTGAAGCTTGGAAACAGAGTGAGTGAGAGGGGACATGACACAGCCCAAAGAGGACCGAAATGGACTCTGTGCATGTGTGACCGCTGAAAGTCAGACTCCGAGACCAGGGGAGGAACACGGCTGACAGACCTTTATCCGTAAATGGCCCTTTTTTTTTTATATATTTCCAAGCACCCCACATATCTGTGGCTGGAACCGCAGCCACGGCTCCAGTTTCCATCTCGAGGGAGGGTGGAGGAGAGTTCAGGCCGGAGCTCACAAGACCTGCCCGAGGCGGCTCACACACACAGCAGCCGCGGCTGCAGCGCGCCCGGCCCGGGCCTCCTGCCGCTGCAAAGCCACAATGAGCCTTATTGTGAGGGCTGATAAGCTGAGAGTTGAGAGCATGGGAAACTTACTCCAGTTTGTCTCTGTGCGACTAAAAACACACGAGAGAGGAGGGCGACCGCATTAAGACGGTGCAGACGTGTCGGGGTGTTCGCAACACCAGTACTCCACGGGGCTGGCTTCACGACTGAAAGCAATAATCAATCAGGCTTAGAAACGCACAGAGCTGAAGCCTTTCCTTGACATTTTATTGACCGATTCTTTATATAAGACTATTTGGCCTCACAAACTTCTCCTCGGGGCAAGAACCCGACATGACAGGCAGGCCTCAAGGGGTGGTCTGAGACTATTGATGAGGGGGACAGAAGGCTCAATGCCTGCTTCCATCGGGTCGAGAGGTCACGCAGAATAAAGAGGAAAACGGGGAGGGAGGGGGAGGAGTCGCGAGATTAGTAAATTAAACTTCTACTCATCAGCGTTGAGGGTGGATGGGAGAGAGAGTTCAGGATGACACAAATTAACAGCTTCATAGCTGTGTCCGAGTATATTTTAGATATTTATATACTGTTTGAAAATTCAAAACGAGGTTATACAGATCCTTTAATCTCAAAAGATGATTTTTTTTGTCAAGTGCTGGAAAAAAAAGACATTGTTGGATACGGATACAGTTATTCTTGATGTAAAGTGAGAAGACAAACTTAAAAAAGGAAAGTTCAGAGTTTAAATAAAGTTGTGTTCTCAAGATTATCTTGGGGATTCCAAGCACTGTTGTTGAGTAAACCTACACCAAAACGCAATGAAAGTTTTGCATTTTCACTTGAAACCATTTTGTAAACGGGGCCTTAATTTTCACACAATCAGTCCTTTAAAGTCCTGTAAGTGTCAATAATTGTACTTTATTCAAACACCGCATGAACTCAAACACAAATCCGATTGTGAGTGGAGAGTAAAGCCTTCATTCTCATATTACCATCAAGTTGCCTGCTAACTCAAATGCGCTTACTCCAACCAAAAACCTGATTTGAAAAGGGAAACTTCATTTGCATAACTAATATAACAGCATAATTTAAAGGCTACATGTTTGACCCTTTATCACAGACCAGATCTGCATCCTGTTGTAATTAAAAGTCTCAACCAACCAGCAGCCTTCCAAGAGGTGATATCTTGACTTTCCAGTGATTTTCTTGTACTTGTGAATTAAAGGCCAGTTTGAGTTCCCACAAGGTAGAGAAGTACCTGAGCCAATAAGCAAGCGCGCCGTTAACAGCTTTTCATGGTTAGTCAAAAAGAGAAAGAGAAGAGGCCAAAAGAGCAGATGTCACTTTGTTGGGAGTGAAGACGGGAAATAAGAAGCAGCGCGAGACTTCACTTACAGAATGTTTGCACTCATCTTAAAAAGCTTTCACCGCTAAACACATAAACGGACACCCAGCAGATGAATCGCCTGAACACACACAGACGAAGATTAAAACAAGTCGACCAAGTCGGAGCTTATGACCTCCGCCTTCACTTATTCCTGCATTGACCTCATATCGTCCTTTCCCTTCCCCCCAACATCCTTCCCTCTAATCCAGTCCTACTGGGTGGCAGGCAGCAGCATGGCCTGATGGTCAAACTGTGTATGTCTGCCTTCCTGTCTGTCCATCTGCTGGGACCCAGCAGTGGTTCAAAGGAATTAAAGTCCTCCCTTCAGCCCTGCCTTTTCTCTTCACTTCTAATTCCTGTTTTTCCTCTCTCTCCAAAGACGGTCCAATTCCATTTACACCATGCACCTTCTATTAGCTAATGCGGTGCGTCTGCACGCTGAATCTCATCCAGCTCATTAGCAGCAGCTCATAGGGATTCTCTCTGCCCCCAACACCACCTACTGAGAGGGGGGAAACTGGCAGCAATTTAGTAAATAAAGAAAACTTTTCAAGCTATGCACGATTCATTCATAGTCTGAACGGTCTCAGTTGGAGTAATGCAGCAGCGGGTTGGAGCTGGTCCTTTCTGGTTGGAAATTGCATTAACTAGGGCACGACAGCACACTGGACTGCTTGTTTATTTGGTTATGGGGACACGGGGAGCTGGTAAAGGGTTGGTTTTTGGAAGCTATGGCGCAAGGTCGAGGGGTGCAGCAGTGTCCTGGTGGCCTTTGTGGCTGCAATGAAAAGCACAGCAAGGAATTCAAAGCCTTGCTTATGCTCGGCAGAGTTTATTAAAACTGCAAAAAGGGTGACCCGCCACAGATGGTGCTGTCAATAACAATTCAGCCAGCCATGCAAGCACACACTCGTGCACAAGGCCACACCCCGTGCCATGCCAATGTATGGACACACACTCCAACAGCTATACGAGGAGAAGGAGGTAAAAACAGATGGTGACTGTGTGAATGGATGTGTGATGCTGAGGAAGAAGTGCTCCAGGAGGCGTTAAAATGCCATTAGTCTCTCCACCCATAGTCTCCATCAACACCTCAGCTGTGCCATGACTGAGGAGGGCTACGTACATATCTGCTGCAAGAAGTGTGCAATACTTTGTACAAAGTGGAAATCACTTTAACGTTAAGTAACAACTCGTATTTGACCGATGAGCTGAACCCCAAGAGGGAAATTCTCCATGACGGTGCATGCACAGGCAGGCACTTGATCACGTGACTCCAGCGTGGTGTTAATGGGGCTAAATGTAACTGTCACATAAAGGTCGGGTTGTAGTGACAGCCGGTTTGAAATTCATTCACAGCCTGACCTTACAAATGACAATATTTACAAAACACCAAGGCGAAGGTGACATGAGGATCTCACATGGGAGAACAGCTGCTCTCATTTGCATAATCAGTCTATTTTCAAAGCAACGCAATTGGACTCTAATGGACCCAAAATGATCATTTAGCATCAGTTCACCATCAAACAAACTGCTGATCAGTCTATTAATTAATTCAGTCAATTAAAATTTAAAAAACTGGTCACTCACTACATTTGTTCAGCTGATTTGGTATTTGAAAACAGCATTTGTGCATTTTACCAGGACTTCAAGTGAAAACACTCAATTTTTGGTTTTCATTTCAGAAAAGTGTTGCACTTACACGGCAACGTTTTGCAAACGATTTACACGGAAAAGCAAAAAACACTGAAAAGGATAGTCTTCACTATCGAGGTGCTCTCGATTATATTTTGAAGAAACCACAAACAGAGACAAATATGCCATCAACATTAACAGTGGCAAGTACATGGATATATGTATGGACAGAGGATGAAGTGGATTGCTCTTCCTGGTGACTCTCAATTCAAAAACTACCAAATCGCAGGAAAAACATGGACTGGGAGTCCTGACAGTCTCATGAAACTCTTTTTACTGCACTGTGCTGTACTATACTATGGCTCATGTACAGAAGCACCATTTCAGAAAAGCTGAGTTTTCCACCATCTATAGAGCCAGAGCATTTTCAAAAAATTGTTTCCAGTGGCTTCCATGACAGACACCCAAAACGCAACTAAAGTTTTCTGTTTTAACTTGAAAACGTCAGTAAACCCAGCGGTACAGAACCATGCATGAAATTGGCTGTTAACAGTTCTACATTTGTGTGAATGAAGCAGAATAAAGGACATAGAGTTTCATCTGTGAAACCTCTTTGTAAGTTGACGCATGCATTTCCAGTTTCTAAAAAACAAAATTTAGTGAAGTACCCTTCAGTGTTTGGCAATGTAAGATAATCTTTTTCCAGCAAGATGAGCTGGAAAAAAAATTTCTTTTTTTGAAGTCTGGTGACACACCGGGTTGATTTCACTTGAAACCATGAAAGACTGATCTGAAGCAAAATTACACTTTCAGCCCCTCATGTTCTGCAGATGTCACAGACGTGTGACATCTGGATTGTGTGGTGGACAGTCAGCGACACGCTGAGCAGGAACTTTCCCTGCTGGTTGCTATTGTAAATAAATCAATCATACTTTTTTTTTTTTTTACTACCAGACAAATCCTAATCTTCTCAAAGAGAATAAGGTCATACCACCTCAGAGGAGGGTTTTTTTTTTTTTTGGATTCAAATCCCCATCATATAAACAAATGGCTGCAATTTCAAAACGGCAGTGAGGAGCAGGTCGGGGGTCAGCCTTCAAAATGATCCAGGAGAGGACCCAGAGGCGCAAGATGTCCTGCCATGTGATTCACAACCCCCACGCCACGAAGATAAAGCCACACTCTGACACCAAACCCACAGGGTGACCACCGGAAAACACTCCGATCCAGTCCCACCGGTCCACAGAGTCACAAACCTCTGCTTCCTGCTTTAAATTACTTTAATTGTCTGCAACGGATGTGCACCATAAAGCAAATTCCACTGTCTCAACACAATCTTCTTAATGTTTTTGTTTTCCCAAAACAAGCCTGAGTCTTGATGCAGATGCCAATACTCTGCAGTTAGCAAAAATTAAATCTGCCCGCCGCTACAGGGCTTTTTCAATAAAAGGATAACATCCCATGATTGCCAAAATAGCATCTATTTACATTTCAACTGTGGGAGGTTTGAGAAAAAAAAAAAAAGGAAGCTGTTGGAAAACACCTGAGGAAATGTCAGCTGGGCCTGAGAACAGTGGTGTCACCAATAGCAGCAATGCTTTCAGACAAACTACATGAAAACCTCTCATACACCAGTCTGAAGTACCTTAATCCCAGCCATTAAACACATTTGAAGTGTGGCTATCAAAAGAAATTTTCTTAGAAACAAATGTGAGTTTTTACAGATATGCAGACACGATGGCAATCAATGACAGCGTGGTTATGTAAGACGAAGTAAAAAAATAAAAAATAAAAAACGGCCGTCAGATATGTCAAAACATTGTGAAAAAAAAGAATTTGAGCTATGAGAGCAAGAGAATGCAGGCTGGAAGATCAAACATCAGCTCCAGCTGTTTTCCGGGCTGCTTGTTGTTCTACTTCTCCAGTAATCAATGTCTGTTCAGCAGAGCCCGCCTCTGGCTGTCACAGGTCCACTGCAGATGTGATCCCACTCATTATCGCTATAAACTCTTGACTCATAAAAGAGCTTTCCAGCTGCAAAAACGGGAGTCGCCTCAAAATTAAATACCTGACGATGACTGAAAGAAGAATTTTGGTTACTGCATTACTAAGCATTTTCTTCCTGTGTGAATTACTCGTACAATAATGAGCCTGGCAGCTACTTTTCCAAAACAAACATGCATTTGCAGGAGTTATCTGACCTACTAAAGACACTCATTGTGATGCTTGACAACAAGCATAAACAAAATGAGCTCAGGAGATGATACAGGGGGGGATTTTTCTGTATTTTCCTGTCTTTTCTTTCTAAACAAGGAAAATTAGACTTCAATGATAAGAGATTAAAAAACAAACAAACAACAAAGTGCCCAATACCCACTGGTTATTTGCAATGCAAAAAAACAGCAAACAGTACATTATGCAAAAAGGGACACACAGGCTGTGGTGCAACATTGAAAAAAAAAACTCTCACTGCTCTTCTTCCAACAAACAGCAGACCAAAGTGCATTCGCCTCATGACTGATTTTGTGCTGGTTTCCCGAGGCTCCGGTGGTCCAACCAACCAAGCAGCAGCTATTCTCAGCATCAGGTTGTCATTATCCCACTGGGGTCTGCATGACGAACAGGAGGCTTCGTCATGGCTTCTTCAGCGTCCCCCTATGACGGAGCACCGTCCTCCACTACGGACTGGAAGCCCTTAGTCATCCTCACAGGGAGGAGGACGGCAGGTTCCCTTGAATTCCTCGTATAAAAAAAAAATAAAAAATGACAGCATGTGCTTGAAATTCCTCAAGCATCACTGGTCCCTTCCATTTAACCTCCCCACCCTCTGCTCGCCTCCCCTCTTCCTCAGCCTTTGAGGTCGGGGACGGGGATGTGAATAGGTGGTATTTCAGCACACTCATGGCACTGGAGAACAGAGCCGGCTGGCTGGGGGCCAAATCCCATGGTTACCCTGGAGCGACAACTGCCTCTTTCCTGTGTCAGTCTGCCTGGAAATAAACTGCCCTGCTCTGTATGCATGAGGGCACACCAGGGAGACCAGATAAGTTAGGGTGGCATCATTATGGCAAGCTTACACCCCTCCAGATCACCCACCGTGTCTGGGCAAAGGGGTAATTTGATGCTTCAAAATATACACAAGCAAGATTTTTTTCCTGAGTGCCCTTGAGCAACTTGGTCAACATAAATTCATACATACGATCTGAGCTATGCCTTTGCCCTCTTACATTGCATAATTTAGGTGTAATACCTTTCAATAATACGGAATAGACATACTTTATTAATGTCAGAGGGAAATTCTTTTAAACGTTGCTCTAAACAGGATAAAAAATAGTAACAGAGAGAATCTAATCCACTACAGATGGAGCTGACAGTAACAGGTTGTTAGCGTTGGAATATTTAGGAAGCCAATCAGAATGCGCCGCAGCAGATTAAAGGTGAAATTTGTGAATGCCATAGATTTCTTTTCTAAACATCCATACCAACATCATGGTATCTCCTGGAGACACTACAGCATCACCAAGGCATCACACCGTTTCACATGACAATCTACCAAAACATACCAATCTTTCAATCAGCTAATTGATCCTCTTGTGATGCTAATACACATCCAGTGAACCTTACAGCATGGCAGGAAGTAATCGAGTAGAAAAAGCTGAGTTATTTGCAGATTTTGCGCATGTTGATTTGCAGTAAGCGACTCCAGGAGGTCCCATTATAATAACTTTTCAAACTGAACGCACCACCATCACTGCCTGTGACTCATGCAGGTATTTATGAGTTAATCTGCTCTAAATTAATCTTTCTTTACCCCTTTTTGCGCGCAGCAGATCCTGAAACATGAAAATTCCCCAGCGAAGCATTTCCCCCTCCGCTTCCTTTTTTTTTTTCGT